>NC_068428.1:41949442-41969442 GCF_023373465.1 Oncorhynchus keta
TTTTAAGATATTTTGACAAATTAATTAAAAAAAGAAACGCTGAAATATCTTGAGTCTATAAGTAGTCAACCCCGTTGTTATGGAAACGCCTAAATAAGTTCAGGAGTAAAATGTTGCTTAACAAGTCACACAATAAGTTGCATGGACTCGCTCTGTGTGCAATAATATTGTTTAACATTATTTTTTTAATGACGATCTCATACTCCACACGTACAGATAATTGTAAGGTCCCTCAGTCGAGCAGTGAATTTCAAACACAAAGACCAGGGAGGTTTTCCAATGCATCGCAAAGAAGAGCTCCTATTGGTAGTTACACTCAAACACAGTGTAGCAAAGATTCCTATTTGACGATTCTCTTTGTGGTTTTTATAACCCACATCATGACATTGTTTCAACTTCAGAGGTAGAGAGGATAGTAGTGAGATAGAAACTGAGAAGCTGAACGAGATGAGACAGCCTGTCACTACAAAGATACAGGCGTCTTTCATTACTCAGTTTCTTACCTTAACTCAGTTGCCGGAGAGGAAGAAAACCGAGCAGGGAATTCACCATGAGGCCAATGGTGACTTTAAAAAAAGTTACAGAGTTTAATAGCTGTGATAGGACAAAACTGTGGCTGGATAAACAACATTGGAACCAGGGTCACTCCATAATACTAACCTCAATGACAGAGTGAAAAGAACGAAGTCCGTGCAGAATATAAATATTCCAAAACATGCATCCTGTTTGCAACACTAAAGCACTAAAGTGATACTGCAACAAATGTGTCAAAGACATGAAATATATGTACTGAATACAAAGCTTTATGTTTGGGGCAAATCCAACACGACACATCACCATTTTCAAGCATGGTGGTGGCTGCATCCTGTTATGGGTATGCTTGTCATCAGCAAGAACTAGGGAGTTTTTTTGTTCAGTCTTCTTTTTCAGCAGGACTATAAACCTAAAACACAAGGCCAAATATACACTGGAGTTGCATACCAAAACGACATTGAATGTTCCCGTGTGGCTTAGTTACAGTTTTGACTTAAATCGTTTTGAAATTGTATGGCAAAACTTGAAAATGGTTGTCTAGCAATGATCACCAACCAACTTGAGAGCTTGAATTTTTTTCCTTCTTCTATAATGTGCAAATATTGTACAATCCAGGTGTGTAAAGCTCTTTAAGAGACTTACCCAGAAAGACTCACAGCTGTAATCGCTAAAAAAGGTGATTCTAACATTTATTGACTTAGGGGGGTTGAATACTTCTGTAATCAAGATTTTCTTTTTCCTTCTTTTTTTTCTTTTTTTTTTACACAAATGTTTGAGTTTTTATTCCACTTTTACATTAGAGAGTAATTTGTGTAGATCGTTAACAAAAAAACAATTAAAGACAATTAAATGGGGAAAGTCCAGGGAATGTGAATGCTGAATGATTCTCTCTATGGTCTATGTATATAGCCCTTTACAAGTTTCCTACACCGATCTACAGAATATGAACAACATGTAAACCTTATTGCATGGTAACACATTAACAGAGAGAGCAACATGATCTAGGACCCAGAAAGGGAAGTGGAAGTGGAGCAGGATCTGCCACCATATTGTGTTGCTTCAAGTTACAAACAAAAGCATCCACACAACAGTCACAATAACCAGAAATGTATAAATAAGACCAGTTTTAAATTAATAACGATTTAGATCATTGTCATGAGGTACTTTTAAGTATCCTAGTAACCACAAACCTGGCTAATATCCAACTGAAATTAAATAACGGCTGCAATGACTCCTCAAAAAAATAAAAGGATGCTTGATAAGTCCTGTGAGTAAACGTTATTTAAAATATGCAATATGTCTTGGTGCAATATGAAACAACGTCACTGTGAAATTTTAACAAGGAGAGGACTGGAAACTGAAATTCAAACAAACAAGACATAAATTCTCCTTGTTTCCGGTACATAATGCATTTTTTTTTTTTTTACCTCAGCACAAACATCTCTAGCGAGATAACAGTCAGAAGACATTGTAGAACAGCGTAGTGTCAAACACTGTGTAGCAAAGATTCCTATTTGACGATTCTCTTTGTGGTTTTTATAACCCACATCATGACATTGTTTCAACTTCAGAGGTAGAGAGGATAGTAGTGAGATAGAAACTGAGAAGCTGAACGAGATGAGACTGAATGTGCACCCTGAGCCTGTAAATCCATTGTGTGTGTGTGTGTGTGTGTGTGTGTGTGTGTGTGTGTGTGTGTGTGTGTGTGTGTGTGTGTGTGTGTGTGTGTGTGTGTGTGTGTGTGTGTGTGTGTGTCTGTGTGTGTTAGAGAAGCTATGGCTCTTCATAGGCGGAGGCCTTGTCCTTCAACAGATCCAAACACAGGTGACAGCTCCAGCTCCCTAGAGAGAGAGAGAGAGAAGAGAGAGAGGAGAGAGAGAGGAGAGAAGGAGAAGCAGAGAGAGAGAGAGAGAGAGAGAGAGAGAGAGAGAGAGAGAGAGAGAGAGAGAGAGAGAGAGAGAGAGAGAGAGAGAGAGAGAGAGAGAGAGAGAGAGAGAGAGAGAGAGAGAGAGAGAGAGAGAGAGAGAGAGAGAGAGAGAGAGAGAGAGAGAGAGAGAGAGAGAGAGAGAGAGAGAGAGAGAGGTGATCTTGTTGTTGTGGACTGTGTTATTTCCAGAGCTCTCAGTTATGTCCTGTACCTCTGTATAATGTCTGAAGTTTAAAAACATTGTCCAGGAACTGTCTGTTTCACAAGCCACACTTAAAGTCTCACGGTACACACGTAAGTCAAGTCAAGAGAGATTATCACTGAGCCGCCATGTGTGGTCTGTGGTACGGCCTTACCTTCAGGTCTTTATAATGTAAACTATAACATTCACTGGTCTTCCCTTCCGGAGGCTTGGTCAGTAACTCTATGTAACTCTGTAATATCTAGACCGTAGAGGTCAAAGGTGGAATCTGCAGCAGGGGAAACATCGCCACTGGCCGTCGTTATTTTTGTTTGGTTGATGAAGCGAAAGTGAAAAGCGCCGCCCAAAGTGGTAAAAAATATATAAATATTCTGCTGTTTTATCAAACGTGTAACGATGTCAGAGTGAAAAAAAAATCAACTGTGTTTGTTGTTGGCAGTAACTTCTTTCCTGTAGTGATATTGCAGAACGGGCGTGTGGCAGTTTCACCATGAAGGATTCCAGTTTTAATGGAATTGAATTTATTTAACCCTTATTTTACCAGGTAAGTTGACTGAGAACACATTCTCGTTTACTGCAACGACCCGGGGGAATAGTTTCAGGGGAGAGGAGGGGGGGGGTGAATGAGCCAATTGGAAGCTTAAAGAGTAAGTACTCTGTGCTGAGTTATCATATATGTCCTTACCCTAGGAGGGTGTCTGTTATTTATATATTATACAGCATATCTCAGTTGTACCTTCAGGAGGTTGGGTCTATAATATATACAGTATAACTCAGTAGTCTATAATATATACAGTATAACTCAGTAGTCTATAATATATACAGTATAACTCAGTAGTCTATAATATATACAGTATAACTCAGCAGTCTATAATATATACAGTATAACTCAGTAGTCTATAATATATACAGTATAACTATAACAGTAGTCTATAATATATACAGTATAACTCAGTAGTCTATAATATATACAGTATAACTCAGTAGTCTATAATATATACAGTATAACTCAGCAGTCTATAATATATACAGTATAACTCAGTAGTCTATAATATATACAGTATAACTCAGTAGTCTATAATATATACAGTATAACTCAGTAGTCTATAATATATACAGTATAACTCAGCAGTCTATAATATATACAGTATAACTCAGCAGTCTATAATATATACAGTATAACTCAGCAGTCTATACTATATACAGTATAACTCAGTAGTCTATAATATATACAGTATAACTCAGTAGTCTATAATATATACAGTATAACTCAGTAGTCTATACTATATACAGTATAACTCAGTAGTCTATAATATATACAGTATAACTCAGTAGTCTATAATATATACAGTATAACTCAGTAGTCTATAATATATACAGTATAACTCAGCAGTCTATAATATATAGAGTATAACTCAGTAGTCTATAATATATACAGTATAACTCAGTAGTCTATAATATATAGAGTATAACTCAGTAGTCTATAATATATAGAGTATAACTCAGTAGTCTATAATATATACAGTATAACTCAGTAGTCTATAATATATAGAGTATAACTCAGTAGTCTATAATATATACAGTATAACTCAGTAGTCTATAATATATACAGTATAACTCAGTAGTCTATAATATATACAGTATAACTCAGTAGTCTATAATATATACAGTATAACTCAGCAGTCTATACTATATACAGTATAACTCAGTAGTCTATAATATATACAGTATAACTCAGTAGTCTATAATATATACAGTATAACTCAGTAGTCTATACTATATACAGTATAACTCAGTAGTCTATAATATATACAGTATAACTCAGTAGTCTATAATATATACAGTATAACTCAGTAGTCTATAATATATACAGTATAACTCAGCAGTCTATAATATATACAGTATAACTCAGTAGTCTATAATATATACAGTATAACTCAGTAGTCTATACTATATACAGTATAACTCAGTAGTCTATAATATATACAGTATAACTCAGTAGTCTATAATATATAGAGTAAAACTCAGTAGTCTATAATATATAGAGTAAAACTCAGTAGTCTTACCTTCAGGAGGTTGGGTCATGGGGGGCTTCAGACAGTACATGTGGTATCCTCTGTCACAGTCGTCACAGAACAACAGCTGGTCCTACAGACAAAGAAACAAACACACAATGTTAACTCACTTCTCAAGACAGTAGAAGCAGTGGTAACTGGTAACTGAGACAACGTGGTAACTGAGACAACGTGGTAACTGACACAACGTGTTAACTGAGACAACGTGGTAACTGGTAACTGAGACAACGTGGTAACTGACACAACGTGGTAACTGGGACAACGTGTTAACTGGGACAAAGTGTTAACTGGGACAACGTGGTAACTGAGACAACGTGGTAACTGAGACAACGTGGTAACTGACACAACGTGGTAACTGAGACAACGTGGTAACTGACACAACGTGGTAACTGGGACAACGTGTTAACTGGGACAATGTGGTAACTGAGACAACGTGGTAACTGACACAACGTGGTAACTGAGACAACGTGGTAACTGGTAACTGAGACAACGTGGTAACTCAGACAACGTGGTAACTGACACAACGTGGTAACTGAGACAACGTGGTAACTGACACAACGTGGTAACTGAGACAACGTGGTAACTGGTAACTGAGACAACGTGGTAACTGGGGCGACGTGTTAACTGGGACAACGTGTTAACTGAGACAACGTGGTAACTCAGACAACGTGGTAACTGAGACAACGTGGTAACTGGTAACTGAGACAACGTGGTAACTGACACAACGTGGTAACTGGGACAACGTGGTAACTGACACAACGTGTTAACTGAGACAACGTGGTAACTGGTAACTGAGACAACGTGGTAACTGAGACAACGTGGTAACTGAGACAACGTGGTAACTGAGACAACGTGGTGACTGACACAACATGGTAACTGGGATAACGTGATATCTGAGACAACGTGGTAACTGACACAACGTGGTAACTGAGACAACGTGGTAACTGAGACAACGTGGTAACTGACACAACGTGATATCTGAGACAACGTGCTAACTGAGACAACGTGGTAACTGGGACAACGTGGTAACTGACACAATGTGGTAACTGGGACAACGTGGTAACTGACACAATGTGGTAACTGGGACAACGTGGTAACTGGGACAACGTGGTAACTGGGACAACGTGGTAACTGACACAACGTGGTAACTGACACAATGTGGTAACTGGGACAACGTGGTAACTAAGACAACGTGGTAACTAAGACAATGTGGTAACTAAGACAATGTGGTAACTGACACAACGTGGTAACTGACACAACGTGGTAACAGACACAACGTGGTGACTGACACAACGTGGTAACTGGTAACTGACACAACGTGGTAACTGACAAAACGTGGTAACTGGTAACTGAGACAACGTGGTAACTGAGACAACGTGGTAACTGAGACAACGTGGTGACTGACACAACGTGGTAACTGGGATAACGTGATATCTGAGACAACGTGGTAACTGACACAACGTGGTAACTGAGACAACGTGGTAACTGAGACAACGTGGTAACTGACACAACGTGATATCTGAGACAACGTGGTAACTGACACAACGTGGTAACTGAGACAACGTGGTAACTGACACAACGTGATATCTGAGACAACATGGTAACTGACACAACGTGGTAATTGGTAACTGAGACAACATGGTAACTGAGACAACGTGGTAACTGGGACAACGTGATATCTGAGACAACGTGGTAACTGACACAACGTGGTAACTGAGACAACGTGGTAACTGACACAACGTGGTAACTGGGACAACATGATATCTGAGACAACGTGGTAACTGACACAACGTGGTAACTGAGACAACGTGGTAACTGAGACAACGTGGTGACTGACACAACGTGGTAACTGAGACAACGTGGTAACTGAGACAACGTGGTAACTGACACAACGTGGTAACTGAGACAACGTGGTAACTGACACAACGTGGTAACTGGGACAACGTGGTAACTGGGACAACGTGATATCTGAGACAACGTGTTAACTGACACAACGTGGTAACAGACGCAACGTGGTAACTGGGACAACGTGATATCTGAGACAACGTGGTAACTGACACAACGTGGTAACTGAGACAACGTGGTAACTGACACAACGTGGTTACTGGTAAATGAGACAACGTGGTAACTGACACAACGTGGTAACTGAGACAACGTGGTGACTGACACAACACTGTGAATTTACAGAAATGCCTTTCAAGACAATGGTATCCCACTGAGCTAAAGGGTAGGTAGTTAACAGTCTAAAGGAATCTTCTGGGCCCAGATTAAGGAGTTTCAGACTAGGCACTTTTTGAATACCGGCCCGAGGTCTAGAAACTGTTATTCCAAGCACTTACGTCGTTCTCAGAGGTGCCACAGAGACTGCAGGACTTGCACTCGATGCACTGCCACTGGTAGGTCTTTACCGCCATCATCATGTTGTCTGTGAACTGCAGACAGGTAGGGTGGCCTAGGGAGGGAAGGAGGGTGGGAGGGAGGGAAGGAAGGAGGGAGGGAGGGAGGGAAGCAGGGTGGGAGGGAGGGAAGGAAGGAGGGAGGGAGGGAGGGAGGGAAGCAGGGTGGGAGGGAGGGAAGGAGGGTGGGAGGGAGGGAAGGAAGGAAGGAGGGAGGGAGGGAGGGAAGCAGGGTGGGAGGGAGGGAAGGAGGGTGGGAGGGAGGGAAGCAGGGTGGGAGGGAGGGGAAGGAAGGAAGGAAGGAAGGAAGGAAAGGAAGGAAGGAAGGAAGGAAGGAAGGAAGGAAGGAAGGAAGGAAGGAAGGAAGGAAGGAAGGAAGGAGGGGGGAGGGAGGGTGGGAGGGAGGGAAGGAGGGTGGGAGGGAGGGAAGGAAGGAAGGAAGGAAGGAAGGAAGGAAGGAGGGAGGGAAGGAAGGAAGGAAGGAAGGAAGGAAGGAAGGAAGGAGGGAGGGAGGGAGGGAGGGAGGGAGGGAGGGAGGGAGGGAGGGAGGGTGGGAGGGAGGGAGGGAAGGAAGGAGGGAGGGAGGGAGGGAGGAAGCAGGGTGGGAAGGAGGGAAGGAAGGAGGGAGGGAGGGAGGGAGGGAAGCAGGGTGGGAAGGAGGGAAGGAAGGAGGGAGGGAGGGAGGGAGGGAGGGAGGGAGGGAAGGAGGGAGGGAAGAGGGAGGGAGGGAGGGAAGAGGGAGGATGCCTCATTTACATCGCAACTCAACACAGAAAGACAACATCTGCGATTGTTTTTATAGACTCCAATAACGGTGAATAAGCTAGATTCTGTAGATAGATGTTAAATGAGTAGAGCAGGTAGGTCATCCAGTTGCTGTCTGTCTCCTCAGAGACAGGTAGGTCATTCATAAGTCATGACAAGTTGTGTCTGTCTGTCTGTCTGTCTGTCTGTCTGTCTGTCTGTCTGTTTTAAAGTGTGGGTCATCTATAGTTATGAAGGACGCTGTTTGGCCTTCCTACAGTATGCATAGCTCTGCTGAACCAGAGACACGCAGCAGTCCAGTCTATAGTACAGTCTATAGTACAGTCATAGTGCAGTCTATAGTGCAGTCTATAGTGTAGTCAATAGTGCAGTCTATAGTGCAGTCTATAGTGCAGTCTATAGTGCAGTATGTAGTACAGTCTATAGTGCAGTCTGTAGTACAGTCTATAGTGCAGTCTGTAGTGCAGTCTATAGTGCAGTCTGTAGTACAGTCTATAGTGCAGTCTGTAGTGCAGTCTGTAGTACAGTCTGTAGTACAGTCTATAGTGCAGTCTATAGTGCAGTCTGTAGTGCAGTCTATAGTACAGTCTATTGGTACAGTCTATAGTGCAGTCTATAGTGCAGTCTATTGGTACAGTCTATAGTGCAGTCTGTAGTGTACTCTGTAGTACAGTCTATAGTGCAGTCTGTAGTACAGTCTGTAGTGCAGTCTATAGTACAGTCTATTGGTACAGTCTATTGGTACAGTCTATAGTGCAGTCTGTAGTGTACTCTGTAGTACAGTCTATAGTACAGTCTGTAGTGCAGTCTATAGTGCAGTCTATAGTGCAGTCTGTAGTGTACTCTGTAGTGCAGTCTATAGTACAGTCTGTAGTGCAGTCTGTAGTGCAGTCTGTAGTGCAGTCTGTAGTGCAGTCTGTAGTGCAGTCTATAGTGCAGTCTATAGTGCAGTCTGTAGTGTACTCTGTAGTGCAGTCTATAGTACAGTCTGTAGTGCAGTCTGTAGTGCAGTCTGTAGTGCAGTCTGTAGTGCAGTCTATAGTACAGTCTGTAATGCAGTCTGTAGTGTACTCTGTAGTGCAGTCTATAGTACAGTCTGTAGTGCAGTCTATAGTGCAGTCTGTAGTGCAGTCTATAGTGCAGTCTGTAGTGCAGTCTATAGTGCAGTCTGTAGTGCAGTCTATAGTGCAGTCTGTAGTGCAGTCTGTAGTGCAGTCTGTAGTGCAGTCTATAGTGCAGTCTATAGTGCAGTCTGTAGTGTAGTCTGTAGTGCAGTCTATAGTACAGTCTACTCACCGGAGCGACCGCAGTCAGAGCAGGACACCAGCTCCTCAGCCTGGCCAGTCTTCCTGTTAGAGTCAGAGTCTCCCAGACAAAAGTCACAGTAGTCGTTAGGGATGATGGAGCCATCTGCCGCCCTCTGAGCTGTGGAGGGGGAAGACAGGTGTGAGAGAAGAAGTCGCCCGGGTGTCAGTCTGTTTCTCCTCCTTGACTTGATAATGACACCGGGGTGCCAGTCTGCTTCTTCTCCTTGACTTGACAATGACACCGGGGTGCCAGTCGGTTTCTTCTCCTTGACTTGATAATGACACCGGGGTGCCAGTCTGCTTCTTCTCCTTGACTTGATAATGACACCGGGGTGCCAGTCTGCTTCTTCTCCTTGACTTGATAATGACACCGGGGTGCCAGTCTGCTTCTTCTCCTTGACTTGATAATGACACCGGGGTGCCAGTCTGTTTCTTCTCCTTGACTTGACAATGACATTAACGGAGTTGGCAAGACTGTAAATCGAGAGGAAGACGCTCGAGGAGGAAGTCCTAAAGATGCTATTTGAAGCGGCATCCCAAAAGCTACAGTGTTAATCATTACCCATAATGCAGTTCTATTGTGATCCTGACTGTGTTGTTTAGTCCACAGAGGACTAGCAACACACATACAGTAAGATGTAAGAGCTGTTATAAGATGTTTTAATCACCAACTTTTCGAACTCTGCACTACCACTAGTTAAAGACCCAGATCACACAGTCGTCTCTTACGTTTGTGGTTGTCGGGGTCTGGGTCTGGTCGGTGTGGTGGCGGGGTCGGTGGCATCTCTTCCTCCCTCTCCTCCCTCTCCTCCCCCTCTTCCTCCGCCAGGTGTGTGTGTGCGTAGTGGTAGCTCAGACCTGGACGGTTCTTATAACGCTTCCCACAGACTGTAGGACCACAGAAGAATTAGAATACATTAGAACCACAGAACACAGAAGCATTAGAATACATTAGAACCACAGAACACAGAAGCATTAGAATACATTAGAACCACAGAACACAGAAGCATAAGAATATATTAAACCAGAGAGAACTGGTTCTAACTGACCGAGTCCAATAACAAACTCACTGTTTCTGTTTCAAAACATTTTGCTACTGTGTGCACTACTGAACACGCCCCAGCTCTCAAGGCAAAGGACCAACCGTTTACACAGTACTAAATGTTATGTTGAACGGGGCTTTTTCTTTCAAAAAGACATCTGAGGGCATTGAGACTTCTAATTGTCTAACTAACAACAACACTAGAGAAGTCATTTACCAGTACATTCCTGCTAGGACACTAGCCTATGATGACTTATATTAATAACGTCTCAATGAATGTCCTCTCTGGGAAGAGACACAGCAGTAGTACTCCAACACATCCTGTAGCCATCGTAGAAGAAACAATGTGGGGTAGAAAGTGAACATTCTGAGGAACACTCTGTTGAGAATGTTGTTGTTTTTTTAGCACAGGTTAGGTTTGTTTGGTAACATCGCAGTGACAGCAGGTTAGGTTGTCAGTGACAGCAGGTTAGGTTGTCAGTGACAGCAGGTTAGGTTGACAGTGACAGCAGGTTAGGTTGTCTGCGATTACCCTCAGTGACAGCATTGTTACAACGCTGCAGAAACATGCGTTAGCTCAGCTGATGCCTTAAGATTACACTTCCCCAGCAACTTGATAACAAACCAGCAGATAACTGTAGAGTTATGTTAGTGCCATGCAAGCTTGCTTTGGTCTTGGAAATTAAGAATCAATGCTTATGCAAATACAAAGTACAATAGCGATAACTATTGGTTTAGCTCAAACGTAGCATGGAAGCCAGACGCCTTTATTCTTTAGCCAATCCTATTGTTGGTCAAAGTAGAAAGAAAAACAAAAAGGCAAGCAGGGTCGCATTCAGGACGGTGCAACACAGAAATCGACTGTATAGAGCTGACATTATTCCCTATTCTATATGACTTAGATTCATATCTGTTCTACTAAATATATTTCTATCTGGTTGTCCTGTAATATTGTACCCATCTGAACGCGACCCAGGCTAGCTCAACCCAACCCCAGTAGCAGCAGCCCCAGTAGCAGCACCAGTAGCAGCCCCACCAGCAGCCCCAGAAGCAGCCCCACCAGCAGCCCCAGTAGCAGCCCCACCAGCAGCCCCAGTAGCAGCCCCAGTAGCATCCCCAGTAGCATCCCCAGTAGCAGCCCCAGCAGCAGCCCCAGTAGCAGCACCAGCCCCAGTAGAAGCCCCAGCAGCAGCACCAGTCGCAGCCCCAGCAGCAGCCCCAGTAGCAGCCCCACCAGCAGCCCCAGTAGCAGCCCCAGCAGCAGCCCCAGTAGCAGCCCCAGCAGCAGCCCCAGCAGCAGCACCAGTAGCAGCCCCAGTAGCAGCCCCAGCAGCAGCCCCAGCAGCAGCCCCAGCAGCAGCCCCAGTAGCAGCCCCAGTAGCATCCCCAGCAGCAGCCCCAGTAGCAGCCCCAGCAGCAGCACCAGTAGCAGCACCAGGAGCAGCACCAGTAGAAGTCCCATGAGCAGAACCAGTAGCAGCTCCACCAGCAGCCCCAGTAGCAGCAGCCCCGGTAGCAGCACCAGTAGCAGCCCCAGCAGCAGCTCCACCAGCAGCCCCAGTAGCAGCACCAGTAGCAGCCCCAGTAGCAGCAGCCCCAGTAGCAGCTCCAGTAGCATCCCCAGTAGCAGCTCCAGTAGCATCCCCAGTAGCATCCCCAGTAGCATCCCCAGTAGCAGCCCCAGTAGCAGCTCCAGTACCATCCCCAGTAGCAGCTCCAGTAGCATCCCCAGTAGCATCCCCAGTAGCAGCCCCAGTAGCAGCTCCAGTACCATCCCCAGTACCATCCCCAGTAGCATCCCCAGTAGCATCCCCAGCAGCAGCCCCAGTAGCAGCTCCAGTAGCATCCCCAGTAGCAGCTCCAGTAGCATCCCCAGCAGCATCCCCACCAGCAGCCCCAGTAGCAGCAGCCCCAGTAGCAGCTCCAGTACCATCCCCAGTAGCAGCTCCAGTAGCATCCCCAGCAGCAGCCCCAGTAGCAGCCCCACCAGCAGCAGCCCCACCAGCAGCCCCACCAGCAGCAGCCCCAGTAGCAGCACCACCAGCAGCCCCAGTAGCAGCCCCACCAGCAGCAGCCCCAGCAGCAGTCCCAGTAGCAGCAGCCCCAGTAGCAGCACCAGTAGCAGCAGCCCCAGTAGCAGCACCAGTAGCAGCAGCCCCAGTAGCACCAGTAGCAGCAGCCCCAGTAGCAGCAGCCCCAGTAGCAGCACCAGTAGCAGCAGCCCCAGTAGCAGCATCAGTAGCAGCAGCACCAGTAGCAGCAGCCCCAGTAGCAGCAGCCCCAGTAGCAGCAGCCCCAGTAGCAGCAGCACCAGTAGCAGCAGCCCCAGTAGCAGCAGCCCCAGTAGCAGCAGCCCCAGTAGCAGCCCCAGTAGCAGCAGCCCCAGTAGCAGCACCAGTAGCAGCAGCCCCAGTAGCAGCACCAGTAGCAGCAGCACCAGTAGCAGCAGCCCCAGTAGCAGCAGCCCCAGTAGCAGCAGCCCCAGTAGCAGCAGCCCCAGTAGCAGCAGCCCCAGTAGCAGCAGCCCCAGTAGCAGCAGCCCCAGTAGCAGCAGCCCAAGTAGCAGCAGCCCCAGTAGCAGCAGCCCCAGTAGTAGCAGCCCCAGTAGCAGCAGCCCCAGTAGCAGCAGCCCCAGTAGCAGCAGCCCCAGTAGCAGCAGCCCCAGTAGCAGCAGCCCCAGTAGCAGCAGCCCCAGTAGCAGCCCCAGTAGTAGCAGCCCCAGTAGTAGCACCAGTAGCAGCAGCCCCAGTAGCAGCAGCCCCAGTAGCAGCAGCCCCAGTAGCAGCAGCCCCAGTAGCAACACCAGTAGCCCCTGATCTTTTCGTCAGAGAAGCCAGACAGAGAAAAGATAGCGACAAGTCCATATACCTGAGTCAGCAGTTTTTGAGTTATGCTTTTGTTTGTATCTGTCTGGAAGGAACAGAGGAGACAGAAAAGCAAATGAGAGAAAAAGAAAAACGAAAGAAAAAGAAAAGAAATGAGAGTGAGTTTCATTCAAAGAGGCTATAATATCTAATGACATGAGCACCAGTTTCTCTGACGTTTTTCTTTAAGTAGAAGTAGCATTGCTATGCTAACGTCCGACATGCTAGCTGGATTATCCACATACTCGGCTCTCTCCATTCTAGAGGGAGGGAAAGAGGGTTGCTCACGTCCCGATGAAAGCCAAATAAGGTTAATGATCTGAAACTATCTTAGGCAGCTGTTCATGTCCAGATACAGACACACCATCACCTTTAGATAAGTACAAAAATATATAGAATATTGAGACCTAACAAATAAAACAAACCAAACCAAATGGACTCAAACTGTGTCTACATGGGAATATTCAGATAAACTTCTCAGGTCAGGTGTCATTAATGTTGTTAACGTAACAATGTTTTTCACTGTGTTACAGAAATATAGGAGACATCTGGGCGTTTGCTGTTGTCTTACTGTCACAGACGTAAGGTTTATCCACGTCGTCGTTGGACACAGCCTCCGCCCTCCTGCGGCTGGATCCTCGGCCCTGTGGAGAGAGAAGAAGAACAGGAACCTTCACGATAAGAACCCTTCCTCTTTCCCGCATTCTTTAATCCTTGTCACACTACGACAGATTCTCTAGAGGTCTCGTGAGAATGCCCTCGACTATACCTCTTTAATCATGTGAACTTGCTACGTCTCTAACGCTACATCTGGAGGTAACACAAGACACTGGTCCCCCTCAGAGCAGGACAGTTACCCCCCTCAGAGCAGGACAGTTACCACCCTCAGAGCAGGACAGTTACCCCCCTCAGAGCAGGACAGTTACCACCCTCAGAGCAGGACACTGGTCCCCCTCAGAGCAGGACAGTTACCCCCTCAGAGCAGGACACTGGTCCCCCTCAGAGCAGGACAGTTACCCCCCTCAGAACAGGACAGTTATCCCCCTCAGAGCAGGACACTGGTCCCCCTCAGAGCAGGACAGTTACCCCCCTCAGAGCAGGACAGTTACCCCCCTCAGAGCAGGACACTGGTCCCCCTCAGAGCAGGACACTGGTCCCCCTCAGAGCAGGACACTGGTCCCCCTCAGAACAGGACAGTTACCCCCCTCAGAGCAGGACAGTTACCCCCCTCAGAGCAGGACACTGGTCCCCCTCAGAGCAGGACAGTTACCCTCTCAGAGCAGGACAGTTACCCCCCTCAGAGCAGGACAGTTACCCCCCTCAGAGCAGGACAGTTACCCCCCTCAGAAGAGGACAGTTATCCCCCTCAGAGCAGGACACTGGTCCCCCTCAGAGCAGGACAGTTACCACCCTCAGAGCAGGACACGGGTCCCCCTCAGAGCAGGACAGTTACCCCCCTCAGAACAGGACAGTTATCCCCCTCAGAGCAGGACACTGGTCCCCTCAGAGCAGGACAGTTACCCCCCTCAGAGCAGGACAGTTACCCCCCTCAGAGCAGGACAGTTACCCCCCTCAGAGCAGGACAGTTACCCCCCTCAGAACAGGACACTGGTCCCCCTCAGAGCAGGACAGTTACCCCCCTCAGAACAGGACAGTTACCCCCCTCAGAGCAGGACAGTTACCCCCCTCAGAGCAGGACAGTTACCCCCCTCAGAACAGGACAGTTACCCCCCTCAGAACAGGACAGTTACCCCCTCAGAGCAGGACAGTTACCCCCCTCAGAGCAGGACAGTTACCCCCCTCAGAGCAGGACAGTTGCCACCCTCAGAACAGGACAGTTACCCCCTCAGAACAGGACAGTTACCCCCCTCAGAGCAGGACAGTTACCCCCCTCAGAGCAGGACAGTTAACCCCTCTCAGAGCAGGACAGTTACACCCCTCAGAGCAGGACAGTTACCCCCCTCAGAGCAGGACAGTTACCCCCCTCAGAGCAGGACAGTTACCCCCCTCAGAGCAGGACAGTTACCCCACCTTAGAACAGGACATTGTGAACAGAATTGTCTCATTCAGCACAACACTCCTACAGTATAAATGGCAATAGCGGAGCAATGATTTTGATACAGCTGAAATGTATAGACATTTTCCACATTTGTTACTTTGAGACTTGAAATTTGAAACCTGAAATTGCAGTTAAATTCTGCAATTGAGGGCTGCACTGAGCCACATATAAACACAGAAGCCCCTCCACACCACCAAAAGAAATGCATTATGTCAATATAAGATCGTAAAAAAAAGGATATGTTTTTTTTCTTCATTTTTAACATTGTTATTTCAGAGGCGGTCTCAGAGTGATGAGGGGGGACGGACTGTTTTCCTGGGGCCCGGAGTGTTTCCTGATCTGGTAGGCTAACCTAACCAACTCCGGACCCTAGTTGAAGGGTGTGACATAGAAATTAATCAGCTGTAAAAAAAAAAAAAAAAAAACGGGGGTAAGATGGGACCATAAACATTACAACCCTGTCAAACTGCAGCCATCTTGTACAAAAGAGGAGGTCTTTTACACAAAGAGACATCAACTGATGAACAGGGCTGAGCTTGTTGTATGGTGTAGGACCTCTCTCTCTCTCTCTCTCTCTCTCTCTCTCTCTCTCTCTCTCTCTCTCTCTCTCTCTCTCTCTCTCTCTCTCTCTCTCTCTCTCTCTCTCTCTCTCTCTCTCTCTCTCTCTCTCTCTCTCTCTCTCTCTCTCTCTCTCTCTCTCATCTCTCTCCCTCCCTCCCTCCCTACCCCTCATCTCTCTCCCTCCCTCTCCCCCTCTCCTTCTCTCTCCCCCTCTCCTTCTCCCTCCCCCTCTCCTTCTCCCTCCCCCTCCTCTCTCTCTAACACTCACCCTTCCTTTCCTCTGCTTCCTCTTCGGAGTGTCCACTTCAAAGTCCTCATTGTCATGATGAAAATCGTCCCCATTCTCGTCAGCCTCCAAGACCCTCTGCAGGGGAGTAACAGAAGAGGCAGTGATAAGGAGAGGTAAGGTGAGGAGAGGAGGAGGAGAGGTGAGGTGAGGGAGAGGAGAGGAGAGTTGAGGAGAGGAGAGGAGGAGGAGGAAGAGAGGTGAGGAGAGGAGAAGGGGAGGTGAGGAGAGGGGGAGGAGAGGTGAGGTGAGGAGGAGGAGAGGGGTGAGAAGAGGAAAGGGGGGAGGAGAGGTGAGGAGGGGAAAAAGGGAGACGGGGGGAGAGGTGAGGGGGGTGGTGAGGAAGGGGAGGGGTGAGAAGAAGGGGGGTAGGAGGGGGAGAGGGGTGAGGAGAAGGGTGATTGGGAGAGGAGAAAAGAGGGAGAAGGGGGAGGACGGGTGAGGGGTGAGGAGAAGGGGAGAAGTGAGGAGGAGGGGGAGGAGGTGTGAGAAGAAGGGGGAAGAGGGGGAGGAGACGGGGGAGAAGTGAGGAGGAGGGGAGGAGGGGTGAGAAGAAGGGGGAAGAGGGGGAGGAGGGGTGAGGAGACGGGGACAGGAGAGTGACAAAGGGACAGATAGACATTTCACACATCAGGAAGGAAGCTTTTCTTGCGTTTCCGTCTAATCTTAGAGGATATGTGAAGTTAAGATATTTGACTGCAGCTCCGCCAATACGCCCTCCTCCTGTCACCCCTTTGGGTTGAAGTCTGCCTGCATCTATGTGTATGTACTCTCGCCTGTGTGAGCATGCGCTCATCCCTGAGTTTGTCTCCTCTCTCTTGCCGTACCTGTATCTCCAGAAGGGTCTCGTCCTCCTTGATGATGTCTTTCTTCTTCTCCAGTTGTCCCTCCCCTCTGAGCAGAGTCTCCAGAGCTGTGGCCTCTCCTGGGGAGGGCTCCCTCTTAGGGGCCAGCTCTGCCTCTGGAGGGGGGAGAGAGAGAGAGAGAGAGAGAGAGAGAGAGAGAGAGAGAGAGAGAGAGAGAGAGAGAGAGAGAGAGACAGAGAGAGACAGAGACAGACAGAGAGAGACAGAGACAGAAAGAGAGAGAGAGACAGAGAGACAGAGAGAGAGAGAGAGAGAGAGAGAGAGAGAGACAGAGAGAGAGAGACAGAAAGACAGAGAGAGAGAGACAGAGACCCAACCAAATCATGAGAAAACAAAAGATAATTACAGACATTGGAAAGAATTAACAAAAAAACAGAGCAAACTAGAATGCTATTTGACAGAGACACAGCGGCAGAATACCTGACCAGACTGACCCAAAATTAAGAAAGCTTTGACTATGACAGACAGAGCACAGAAAGAGACAGACATGGAAGAGAAGACAGGCTAGACAAAATGAGGTGGAAACTGAGCTGCACTTCCTAACCTCCTGCCCAATGTATGACCATATTAGAGAGACATATTTCCCCCAGATCACACAGATCCACAAAGAATTCGAAAACATATCCAATTTTGAAAAACTCCCATATCTACTGGGTGAAATTCCACAGTGTGCCATCACAGCAGCAAGATTTGTGACCTGTTGCCACGAGAAAAGGGCAACCAGTGAAGAACAAACACCATTATAAATACAATCCATATTTATGAATTTTATCTTGTGTCCTTTAATTATTTGTACATTGTGTATATATGTATATATATATATATATATATATATATGTATGTATATGAGTATATATGTATAGATATATATATATATATATAGACATTTGTAATGTCTTTACTGTTTTGAAACTGTTGTATGTGTAATGTTTACTGTTCATTTTGTTGTTTTTCACTTTATATATTCACTTTGTATGTTGTCTACCTCACTTGCTTTGGCAATGTTAACACATGTTTCCCATGAATAAAGAATTGAATTGAGAGAGACAGAGAGAGAGAGAGGGGGGGAGAGACATGAGAATGATTCAGTTTCATTATGATTTTATTCCCTTGAGGCTAAGCCCTTCCATCCTGTCCTCATTCATACATGTGCAGCTAGTCAGCAAGACCTCTGAGCTGTGTGTGTGACTAATGCTATCTGTGCCAGCATCCTTTAGTTAAAGAGCAATTACCATTCCACCGCTTCCTTCTCAGCTGCTCTGTGAGCGTTTGATACTCCTTAGTGGGAACCCCTGTGACCTTTTCACCCTGACCTTTATGATCATGTAGACTGTGTGTGTATCTGTGTCTGTGTGTCTGTGTCTGTGTCTGTGTCTGCGTCTGTGTCTGTGTCTGTGTCTCTGTGTGTGTGTGTGTGTGTGTGTGTGTGTGTGTGTGTGTGTGTGTGTGTGTGTGTGTGTGTGTCTCTGTGTGTGTCTCTGTGTGTGTCTCTGTGTGTGTGTGTGTGTGTGTGTGTGTGTGTGTGTGTGTGTGTGTGTGTGTGTGTGTGTGTGTGTGTGTGTGTGTGTGTGACTGTGTGTGTTTGACTCTGTGTGTCTCTGTGTGTGTGTTTCTGTGTGTGTGTGTGTGTGTGTGTGTGTGTCTCTGTGTGTCTCTGTGTGTCTCCTTCCTGTTTCCCATTGGTCTAATCCAGGGGGTCATTGGGAGGGAGGTCTGGCTCTTTCCTATTGGTCTAAACCAGGAGGTCATTGGGGGAGAGGTCTGGCTGTTTTCTTAGATAATTCTGTTATTTTTTTGTGTACTGTCGTCAGTGTACTGTAGTCAGTGTACTGTAGTCAGTGTATTGTAGTCAGTGTACTGTAGTCAGTGTATTGTAGTCAGTGTACTGTAGTCAGTGTATTGTAGTCAGTGTACTGTAGTCAGTGTACTGTAGTCAGTGTACTGTAGTCAGTGTATTGTAGTCAGTGTACTGTAGTCAGTGTATTGTAGTCAGTGTACTGTAGTCAGTGTACTGTAGTCAGTGTACTGTAGTCAGTGTATTGTAGTCAGTGTACTGTAGTCAGTGTATTGTAGTCAGTGTATTGTAGTCAGTGTGTTGTAGTCAGTGTACTGTAGTCAGTGTACTGTAGTCAGTGTGTTGTAGTCAGTGTACTGTAGTCAGTGTATTGTGGTCAGTGTACTGTAGTCAGTGTACTGTAGTCAGTGTACTGTAGTCAGTGTACTGTAGTCAGTGTATTGTAGTCAGTGTACTGTAGTCAGTGTACTGTAGTCAGTGTATTGTGGTCAGTGTACTGTAGTCAGTGTACTGTAGTCAGTGTACTGTAGTCAGTGTATTGTAGTCAGTGTACTGTAGTCAGTGTATTGTAGTCAGTGTACTGTAGTCAGTGTACTGTAGTCAGTGTATTGTAGTCAGTGTACTGTAGTCAGTGTATTGTGGTCAGTGTAGTGTAGTCAGTGTACTGTAGTCAGTGTATTGTGGTCAGTGTACTGTAGTCAGTGTACTGTAGTCAGTGTACTGTAGTCAGTGTATTGTGGTCAGTGTACTGTTAGGCTGTATCCCACACGGTACCCTAGTCCCTATATAGTGCACTATGTAGGGAATAGGTTCCCATTTGCCTCTCTGCCTGCCTGTCTGTCTGTCTGTCTGTCTGTCTGTCTGTCTGTCTGTCTGTCTGTATCCCTGTCTGTCTCTCTGCCTGTCTGTCTCTCTGTCTGTATCCCTGTCTGTCTCTCTGTCTGTATCCCTGTCTGTCTCTCTGCCTGTCTCCCTGTCTGTCTGTATCTGCCTGTCTGTCTCTCTGTCTGTATCCCTGTCTGTCTCTCTGTCTGTATCCCTGTCTGTCTCTCTGCCTGTCTGTCTCTCTGTCTGTATCCCTGTCTGTCTCTCTGTCTGTATCTCTGTCTGTCTCTCTGTCTGTATCCCTATCTGTCTGTCTGTCTGTCTGTCTGTCTGTCTGTCTGTCTGTCTGTCTGTCTGCCTGGAGGGCATGGTATGATCCCCATGTTGTCCCACTGTGTCTCCTACCAGTCTGTCTCCTACCAGTCGGTCTCCTACCAGTCTGTCTCCTACCACTGTGTCTCCTACCAGTCTGTCTCCTACCAGTCTGTCTCCTACC
>NC_068428.1:41974442-42049442 GCF_023373465.1 Oncorhynchus keta
CTGGGCTAATAGTCTCTCCCTTCATCTAGCAGTCTGGGCTAATAGTCTCTCCCTTCATCTAGCAGTCTGTGCTAATAGTCTCTCCCTTCATCTAGCAGTCTGGGCTAATAGCCTCTCCCTTCATCTAGCAGTCTGGGCTAATAGTCTCTCCCTTCATCTAGCAGTCTGGGCTAATAGCCTCTCCCTTCATCTAGCAGTCTGGGCTAATAGTCTCTCCCTTCATCTAGCAGTCTGGGCTAATAGTCTCTCCCTTCATCTAGCAGTCTGGGCTAATAGCCTCTCCCTTCATCTAGCAGTCTGGGCTAATAGTCTCTCCCTTCATCTAGCAGTCTGGGCTAATAGTCTCTCCCTTCATCTAGCAGTCTGGGCTAATAGCCTCTCCCTTCATCTAGCAGTCTGGGTTAATAGTCTCTCCCTTCATCTAGCAGTCTGGGCTAATAGCCTCTCCCTTCATCTAGCAGTCTGGGCTAATAGTCTCTCCCTTCATCTAGCAGTCTGGGCTAATAGCCTCTCCCTTCATCTATCAGTCTGGGCTAATAGTCTCTCCCTTCATCTAGCAGTCTGGGCTAATAGCCTCTCCCTTCATCTAGCAGTCTGGGCTAATAGCCTCTCCCTTCATCTAGCAGTCTGGGCTAATAGCCTCTCCCTTCATCTAGCAGTCTGGGCTAATAGTCTCTCCCTTCATCTATCAGTCTCGGCTAATAGTCTCTCCTTTCATCTAGCAGTCTGGGCTAATAGCCTCTCCCTTCATCTAGCAGTCTGGGCTAATAGCTCTCCTTTCATCTAGCAGTCTGGGCTAATAGCCTCTCCCTTCATCTAGCAGTCTGGGCTAATAGCCTCTCCCTTCATCTAGCAGTCTGGGCTAATAGCCTCTCCCTTCATCTATCAGTCTGGGGTAATAGTCTCTCCCTTCATCTAGCAGTCTGGGCTAATAGCCTCTCCCTTCATCTAGCAGTCTGGGCTAATAGCCTCTCCCTTCATCTATCAGTCTGGGCTAATAGTCTCTCCCTTCATCTAGCAGTCTTGGCTAATAGCCTCTCCCTTCATCTATCAGTCTGGGCTAATAGTCTCTCCTTCATCTAGCAGTCTGGGCTAATAGTCTCTCCCTTCATCTAGCAGTCTGGGCTAATAGTCTCTCCCTTCATCTAGCAGTCTGGGCTAATAGCCTCTCCCTTCATCTAGCAGTCTGGGCTAATAGCCTCTCCCTTCATCTATCAGTCTGGGCTAATAGTCTCTCCCTTCATCTATCAGTCTGGGCTAATAGCCTCTCCCTTCATCTATCAGTCTGGGCTAATAGCCTCTCCCTTCATCTATCAGTCTGGGCTAATAGTCTCTCCCTTCATCTAGCAGTCTGGGCTAATAGTCTCTCCCTTCATCTATCAGTCTGGGCTAATAGCCTCTCCCTTCATCTATCAGTCTGGGCTAATAGCCTCTCCCTTCATCTATCAGTCTGGGCTAATAGTCTCTCCCTTCATCTAGCAGTCTGGGCTAATAGTCTCTCCCTTCATCTATCAGTCTGGGCTAATAGTCTCTCCCTTCATCTATCAGTCTGGGCTAATAGCCTCTCCCTTCATCTAGCAGTCTGGGCTAATAGTCTCTCCCTTCATCTATCAGTCTGGGCTAATAGCCTCTCCCTTCATCTAGCAGTCTGGGCTAATAGTCTCTCCCTTCATCTATCAGTCTGGGTTAATAGTCTCTCCCTTCATCTAGCAGTCTGGGCTAATAGTCTCTCCCTTCATCTATCAGTCTGGGCTAATAGTCTCTCCCTTCATCTAGCAGTCTGGGCTAATAGTCTCTCCCTTCATCTAGCAGTCTGGGCTAATAGTCTCTCCCTTCATCTAGCAGTCTGGGCTAATAGCCTCTCCTTCATCTAGCAGTCTGGGCTAATAGCCTCTCCCTTCATCTAGCAGTCTGGGCTAATAGTCTCTCCTTCATCTAGCAGTCTGGGCTAATAGCCTCTCCCTTCATCTAGCAGTCTGGGCTAATAGCCTCTCCCTTCATCTAGCAGTCTGGGCTAATAGTCTCTCCCTTCATCTAGCAGTCTGGGCTAATAGCCTCTCCCTTCATCTAGCAGTCTGGGCTAATAGCCTCTCCCTTCATCTATCAGTCTGGGCTAATAGTCTCTCCCTTCATCTAGCAGTCTGGGCTAATAGCCTCTCCCTTCATCTAGCAGTCTGGGCTAATAGCCTCTCCCTTCATCTATCAGTCTGGGCTAATAGCCTCTCCCTTCATCTAGCAGTCTGGCCCTGGAATTATATGTATTTATTCTGACTCTCTCTCTCTCTCTCTCTCTCTGATTCTCTCTCTGATTATCTCTCTCTCTCTCACTCTCCCTCTCTGATTCTCTCTCTGATTATCCCTCTCTCTCTCCCTCTCTCACTCTCCTTCTCTGATTATCTCTCTGACTCTCTCTCTCTCTGACTCACTCTCTCTCTCGCTCTCTGAATCTCTATTTCTCTCTCTGACACTCTCTCTCTCGCTCTCTGAATCTCTATTTCTCTCTGACTCTCTCTCTCTGACTCTCTCTCTCTCTCTCTCTCTGACTCTCTCTCTCTCTCTCTGGCTCTCTCTCTCTCTCTTTGACTCTCTCTCTTGTGAGATGTTCTACTAGAGCAGGGATGATAAACTGAAAAATGATTGACACTGACCCCTTATCTCAGGCATTTAGCTGATATCGTTACGATAAGTAGCCTACACTTGATACCGTTACGATAAGTAGCCTACACTTGATACCGTTACGATAAGTAGCCTACACTTGATACCGTTACGATAAGTAGCCTACACTTGATACCGTTACGATAAGTAGCCTACACTTGATACCGTTACGATAAGTAGCCTACACGTGATACCGTTACGATAAGTAGCCTACACTTGATACCGTTACGATAAGTAGCCTACACTTGATACCGTTACGATAAGTAGCCTACACTTGATACCGTTACGATAAGTAGCCTACACTTGATACCGTTACGATAAGTAGCCTACACTTGATACCGTTACGATAAGTAGCCTACACTTGATACCGTTACGATAAGTA
Organism: Oncorhynchus keta; assembly: GCF_023373465.1. Taxonomy (NCBI): domain Eukaryota; kingdom Metazoa; phylum Chordata; class Actinopteri; order Salmoniformes; family Salmonidae; genus Oncorhynchus; species Oncorhynchus keta. Next base: position 41,977,480 of record NC_068428.1, read on the forward strand.
GCCTACACTTGATACCGTTACGATAAGTAGCCTACACTTGATACCGTTACGATAAGTAGCCTACACTTGATACCGTTACGATAAGTAGCCTACACTTGATACCGTTACGATAAGTAGCCTACACTTGATACCGTTACGATAAGTAGCCTACACTTGATACCGTTACGATAAGTAGCCTACACTTGATACAAATTGATAAGTAGCCACAAACTAGATAGTTTAAAGATAAGAAATGTAGCCTACATGATACCGTTACGATAAGTAGCCTACATGGATACCGTTACGATAAGTAGCCTACACTTGATACCGTTACGATAAGTAGCCTACACTTGATACCGTTACGATAAGTAGCCTACACTTGATACCGTTAATAAGTAGCCTACACTTGATACCGTTAATAAGTAGCCTACATATGATAATTATGATAAGTAGCCTACACTTGATACCGTTAATAATAGCCTACACTTGATAATTATGGAATAATAGCCTACACTTAATACCGTTAATAAGTAGCCTACACTTGATATGGAATAATAGCCTACACTAATACCGTTAATAAGTAGCCTACACTTGATACCGTTAATATGGAGCCTACACTTGATACCGTTATGATAAGTAGCCTACATATGATACCGAATAATAGCCTAACTTGATAATATGGATGTATACACTTGATACCGATTAATAAGTAGCCTAACTTGATACCGTTATGATAAGTAGCCTACACTTAATATGGAATAATAGCCTACACTTGATACCGTTACGATAAGTAGCCTACACTTGAGAAATGTGAAGTTTACTTATATGGGTGATTGTTAACGGAACAAATTGATGACTACAACCATCAAACTAGTAGTTTTAAAGGATAAGAAATGTAAAACTGATGCACATTAATGTTACAACTAATATGGATTAACATGGAATAATATGGATTAATATGGATTAATATGGAATAATATGGATTAATATGGAATAATATGGAATAATATGGATTAATATGGAATAATATGGATTAATATGGATTTATATGGATTAATATGGATTAATATGGAATAATATGGAATAATATGGATTAATATGGAATAATATGGATTAATATGGATGTATATGGATTTATATGGATTAATATGGATTAATATGGAATAATATGGAATAATATGGATTAATATGGAATAATATGGAATAATATGGATTAATATGGAATAATATGGATTAATATGGAATAATATGGAATAATATGGATTAATATGGAATAATATGGATTAATATGGAATAATATGGATTAATATGGATTAATATGGAATAATATGGAATAATATGGAATAATATGGATTAATATGGATTAATATGGAATAATATGGATTAATATGGAATAATATGGATTAATATGGAATAATATGGAATAATATGGATTAATATGGAATAATATGGATTAATATGGAATAATATGGATTAATATGGATTAATATGGATTCATATGGATTAATATGGATTAATATGGATTAATATGGAATAATATGGATTATATGGAATCATATGGATTAATATGGATTAATATGGAATAATATGGAATAATATGGATTAATATGGAATAATATGGATAATATGGATTAATATGGAATATGGAATAATATGGATTCATATGGAATAATATGGATTAATATGGGGCGGCATGCGTAGCCTAGTGGTTAAGTGTTGGACTAGTAACCGGAAGGTTGGATTCAAACCCCGGCTGACAAGGTACAAATCTGTCGTTCTGCCCCTGAACAGGTGGTTAATATGTTCCCATGGATTAAAATAAGAATATGTTCTTAATGGACTTGCCTATGGTTAAATAAATGGTAAAAAAATGATTTTTAAATTAAAAAAAATATGGAATAATATGGATTAATATGGAATAATATGGATTAATATGGAATAATATGGATTAATATGGAATAATATGGAATAATATGGATTAATATGGATTAATATGGAATAATATGGATTAATATGGAATAATATGGATTCATATGGAATAATATGGAATAATATGGAATAATATGGATTAATATGGATTAATATGGAATAATATGGAATCATATGGATTAATATGGATTAATATGGAATAATATGGATTAATATGGATTAATATGGATTCATATGGATTCATATGGATTTTTGTCCATATCGCCCAGGTCTATATTCTAGAACAGTCTTCTGGTTTTAAAACCATAAAAAACTGTTTTGTTTATTAAGACCAGAAATGTATCTACAGACACTGAAAGCGTCAATACAGGGCTAAGATTGAATCGTACTATACTGGCTCCGATGCCCGTCGGATGTGGCAGGGGTTGCAAACTATTACAGGCTACAAAGGGAAGCACAGCCGCGAGCTGCCCAGTGACACGAGCCTACCAGATGAGATAAATCACTTCTAAACTCGCTTCGAGGCAAGCAACACTGAGGCATGCATGAGAGCACCAGCTGTTCCGGACGACTGTGTGATCACGTTCTCCGTAGCAGATGTGAGTAAGACCTTTAAACAGGTCAACATACGGGGCCAGACGGATTACCAGGACGTGTGCTCCGGGCATGTGCTGACCAACTGGCAGGTGTCTTCACTGACATTTTCAACCTGTCCCTGATTGAGTCTGTAATACCAACATGTTTCAAGCAGACCACCATAGTCCCTGTGCTCAAGAACACAAAGGTAACCTACCTAAATGACTACAGACCCGTAGCACTCACGTCCATAGCCATGAAGTGCTTTGAAAGGTTGGTAATGGCTCACATCAAGACCATTATCCCAGAAACCTTAGACCCACTCCAATTTGCATACCACACAAACAGATCCACAGATGATGCAATCTCTATTGCACTCCACACTGCCCTTTCCCACCTGGACAAAAGGAACACTTATGTGAGAATGCTGTTCATTGACTACAGCTCAGCGTTCAACACCATAGTACCCTCAAAGCTCATCACTAAGCTAAGGATCCTGGGACTAAACACCTCCCTCTGCAACTGGATCCTGGACTTCCTGACAGGCCACCCCCAGGTGGTGAGGGTAGGTAGCAACACATCTGCCACGCTGATCCTCAACACTGGAGCTGCCCAGGGGTGCGTGCTCAGTCCCCTCCTGTACTCCCTGTTCACCCACGCCTGCATGGCCAGGCACAACTCCAACACCACCATTAAGTTTGCAGACGACACAACAGTGGTAGGTCTGATCACTGACAATGACGAGACAGCCTATAGGGAGGAGGTCAGAGACCTGGCCGGGTGGTGCCAGGACAACAACCTATCCCTCAACGTAACCAAGACTAAGGAGATGATTGTGGACTACAGGAAAAGGAGGACCGAGCACACCCCCATTCTCATCGACGGGGCTGTTGTGGAGCAGGTTGAGAGCTTCAAGTTCCTTGGAGTCCACATCAACAACAAATTAGAATGGTCCAAACACACCAAGACAGTCATGAAGACTGCACGACAAAGCCTATTCCCCCTCAGGAAACTAAAAATATTTGGCATGGATCCTGAGATCCTCAAAAGGTTCTACAGCTGCAACATCGAGAGCATCCTGACCCGGTTGCATCATTGCCTGGTACAGCAATTCCTCGGCCTCTGACCGCAAGGCACTACAGAGGGTAGTGCGTACGGCCCAGTACATCACTGGGGCTAAGCTGCCTGCCATCCAGGACCTCTACACCAGGCGGTGTCAGAGGAAGGCCCTAAAAATTGTCAAAGACCCCAGCCATAGACTGTTCTCTCTACCACCACATGGCAAGCGGTACCGGAGTGCCATGTCTAGGACAAAAAGGCTTCTCAACAGTTTTTAAACCCAAGCCATAAGACTCCTGAACCGGTAATCAAATGGCTTCCCGGACAATTTGCATTGTGTGCCAAACCCCAACCCCTCCTTTTACACTGCTGCTACTCTCTGTTTATCATATATGCATAGTCACTTTAACTATACATTCATGTACACACTACCTCAATTGGGCTGAGCAACCAGTGCTCCCGCACATTGGCTTCCCTGGCTATCTGCATTGTGTCCCACCACCCCCTCTTTTACGTCACTTTAACTATATCTACATGTACATACTACCTCAATCAGCCTGACTAACCGGTGTCTGTATGTAGCCTCGCTACTTTTATAGCCTCACTACTGTATATAGACTCGCTACTGTATATAGACTCGCTACTTTTATAGCCTCGCTACTGTATATAGCCTCTCTACTGTATATAGCCTCTCTACTGTATATAGCCTCTATACTGTATATAGCCTCGCTACTTTTATAGCCTCGTTACTGTATATAGCTTCGCTACTGTATATAGCCTCTCTACTGTATATAGCCTCTCTACTGTACATAGCCTCTCTACTGTATATAGCCTCTCTACTGTATATAGCCTCTCTACTGTATATAGCCTCTCTTCTGTATATAGCCTCTCTACTGTATATAGCCTCGCTACTTTTATAGCCTCGTTACTGTATATAGCTTCGCTACTGTATATAGCCTCGCTACTGTATATAGCCTCTCTACTGTACATAGCCTCTCTACTGTATATAGCCTCTCTACTTTATATAGCCTCTAGCCTCTCTACTGTATATAGCCTCTCTACTGTATATAGCCTCTCTTCTGTATATAGCCTCTCTACTGTATATAGCCTCGCTACTTTTATAGCCTCGTTACTGTATATAGCTTCGCTACTGTATATAGCCTCGCTACTGTATATAGCCTCTCTACTGTACATAGCCTCTCTACTGTATATAGCTTTGCTACTGTATATAGCCTCGCTACTGTATATAGCCTCTCTACTGTATATAGCCTCTCTACTGTATATAGCCGCTCTACTGTATATAGCCTCTACTGTATATAGCTTCGCTACTGTATATAGCCTCTCTACTGTATATAGCCTCTCTACTGTATATAGTCTCTCTACTGTATATAGCCTCTCTAATGTATATAGCCTCTCTAATGTATATAGCCTCTCTACTGTATATAGCCTCTACTGTATATAGCCTCTCTAGTGTATATAGCTTCGCTACTGTATATAGCCTCTCTACTGTATATAGCCTCTCTACTGTATATAGCCTCTCTACTGTATATAGCTTCGCTACTGTATATAGCCTCTCTACTGTACATAGCCTCTCTACTGTACATAGCCTCTCTACTGTATATAGCCTCTCTACTGTATATAGCCTCTCTACTGTATATAGCCTCTCTACTGTATATAGCCTCTCTACTTTTATAGCCTTGTTACTGTATATAGCATCGCTACTGTATATAGCCTCGCTAATGTATATAGCCTCTCTACTGTACATAGCCTCTCTACTGTACATAGCTTCGCTACTGTACATAGCCTCTACTGTATATAGCCTCTCTACTGTATATAGCCTCTCTACTGTATATAGCCTCGCTACTGTATATAGCCTCTCTACTGTATATAGCTTCGCTACTGTATATAGCCTCGCTACTGTACATAGCCTCTCTACTGTACATAGCTTGGCTACTGTACATAGCCTCGCTACTGTATATAGCCTCTCTACTGTATATAGCCTCTCTACTGTATATAGCCTCTACTGTATATAGCCTCTCTACTGTATATAGCCTCTACTGTATATAGCCTCTCTACTGTATATAGCCTCTCTACTGTATATAGCCTCTCTACTGTATATAGCTTCGCTACTGTATATAGCCTCTCTACTGTATATAGCCTCTACTGTACATAGCCTCTCTACTGTATATAGCCTCTCTACTGTATATAGCCTCTCTACTGTATATAGCCTCTCTACTGTATATAGCCCCTCTACTGTATATAGCTTCGCTACTGTATATAGCCTCTCTACTGTATAGTCTCTCTACTGTATATAGCCTCTCTACTGTATATAGCCTCTCTACTGTATATAGCCTCTCTACTGTATATAGCCTCTCTACTTTTATAGCCTCTCTACTTTTATAGCCTGTCTTTTTACTGTTGCTTTTATTTATTTACCTTTTTTGTACTATTGGAGCCTGTAAGTCAGCATTTCACTGTAAGGTCTAAACCTGTTGTATTCGGCTTGCAAATAAACTTTGTTTTGAAGGGCGATCAAGTGTCGCCCGTGTGTGTGTGTGCGCGTGCCATTTCTCTTCCCCAGCCTGCAGTTCACCCACCTGGCCCGCGGTGGCGCTGTTCCATCCAGATGTAGCAGTTGTTCTGGGCCACGCCAGTTTGGTTGTCCAGGAAGGGCATACGGACGCTCCGCTCGGCACACAGACGGGCGTTGTAGCTGCGACAGTGTTCTATGGCCTCCCGGTAGAACTGGTCACCTAGCCTACAGACAGACACAAGAGAACAGAAACAGTTTTAGTTAACTTGGTTAGGTTAAGGTTAGCTTAGTAGGCTAAAGTGACTGAGGAAGCAGCTGGAATGGGCCTTAAACCTGCTGCCAAATGTCCAGACCTCTTAATCTATCTTACATATTGGGATGCTACTTGTCTTCAGCTCACTCACTCAGGTTCATTTAGCATGCTAGAGCTATCTTAGCTAAACATATTCCCTCCGTCTCAGTCAGAGCACACAGCTGCTGTTGAGCCATCCTGCTACCAAGACATGTCCTCTGAATAACAACATTGTTAGGGTTGTTTATTAGCATGGAGACGTGCTGAGTTACTCTGTACGCATCAGCAGGCCTGGTCCAGCTGGCCAGAATAAATCAAATGCGTGTCGTAGGCAGCTTTGGGAAAGTCACAGCACCACTGTGGCTTGGTGACTATGCATTACAAACACACTCCATTATCCTAACGTAGTTCACCAACCCATAGAAAACCATTCTAACCAATTGAAAAACAGGAAACCAATCAACTCCATTATCCTAATGTATTCCTCTATCCTAATGTATTTCTACAACCTACAGCAAACCATCTAACCGATTGAAAGTCGGAGAAACACACTGTGGGAAGATTTTACTGTGCAAATAAACTCAGCAAAAAAAGAAACATCCTCTCACTGTCAACTGTGTTTATTTTCAGCAAACTTAACATGTGTCAATATTTGTATGAACATAACAAGATTCAACAACTGAGACATAAACTGAACAAGTTCCACAGACATATGACTTACAGAAGTGGAATAATGTGTCCCTGAACAAACTAACATTCAGTATCTGGTGTGGCCACCAGCTGCATTAACCTCTCTTGGGTAGTATATTCACCTTCGGATGAAAATTAAAGTAAACTGCCTGTTATTCAGGCCCAGAAGCTAGGATATGCATATTGGTAGATTTGGATAGAAAACACTCTAAAGTTTTTAAAACTGTTAAAATAATGTCTATGAGTATAACATAACTGTTATGGCAGGCGAAACCCCGAGGACAAACCATCCAGGGAAAAAAAGAATGGAGGTCATAGGATTTTCCATTGGGTTTATATGTGATACCCTTATTATTAGGAACCTGGCTGCAGTTCCTATGGCTTCCACTAGATGTCAACAGTCTTTAGAAATTGTTCGATGTTTTTCTTATGAGAAATGAAGAAGTAATGCTATTCATTGTAAGTGTCACTCCAGGTGGACTCTACTGTTTTGATGCAAGTATACTGGAGCGTGCTTCACATTGTTTTTATCCGGTATTGGAAACAGTTTATTCCATCTAAATTTTACAGATTATTTACGTTTTAGGATACCTGAGGTTGGATTAGGAACGTTGGTTGAAATGTTTGAACCAAGTTTACAGGTAACTTATTCGATACTTTGTAGTCATGTTGGGCGAGTTGAAACTGGTGTATTTCTGAATCAAACGCGCCAAATAAATTGACATTTTTGGGAAATAAAGAAGGACATTATCGAACAAAAGGACCATTTGTGATGTAGCTGGGACCTTTTGGAGTGCCAACAGAAGAAGATCTTCAAAGGTAAAGCATGAATTATATTTCTGACTTTTGTGGCGCACCTGCCTGGTTGAAATGTGTTTGTATGCGGGGCGCTGTCCTCAGATAATCGCATGTTTTGCTTTCGCCGTAAAGCCTTTTTCAAATCTGACAGAGCGGCTGGATTAACAAGAAGTTAAGCTTTATTTTGATGTATAACACATATATTTTCAACAATGTTAAATATTTGAATTTGGTATTTTTGAATTTCGAGCTCTGCAATTTCACCGGATGTTGGCGTCCCACCTGCACATAAGAAGTTAAGTACTGCAGTGCATCTCCTCCTCATAAACTGCACCAGATTTGCCAGTTCTTGCTGTGAGATCTTACCCCACTCTTCCACCAAGGCACTTGCAAGTTCTCAGACATTTCTGGGGGGAATGGCCCTAGCCCTCACCCTCCAATCCAACAGGTCCCAGACGTGCTCAATGGGATTGAGATCTGGGCTCTTCGCTGGCCATGGCAGAACACTGACATTCCTATCTTGCAGGAAATCACGCACAGAACGAGCAGTATGGCTGGTGGCATTGTCATGCTGGAGGGTCATGTCAGGATGAGCCTGCAGGAAGGGTACCACATGAGGGAGGAGGATGTATTCCCTGTAACCCACAGTGTTGAGATTGCCTGCAACATGTTGCCTGACAACAAGCTCAGTCCGATGATGGTGTGACACACCGCCCCAGACCATGTCAGACCCTCCACCTCCAAAACGATCCCGCTCCAGAGTACAGGCCTCCTTGTAACACTCATTCCTTCGACAATAAACGCGAATCCAACCATCACCCCTGGTGAGACAAAACCGCGACTCGTCAAAAAAGAGCACTTTTTACACCAGTCCTGTCTGGTCCAGGTTTGTGCCCATAGACGATGTTGTTGCCTATTATAACTATTCTATTAACTAACTATTAATATAATAATATATAATAATATATGCCATTTAGCAGACGCTTTTATCCAAAGCGACTTACAGTTATGTGTGCATACATTCTACGTATGGGTGGTCCCGGGAATCGAACCCACTACCCTGGCGTGGGCGTTACAAGCGCCATGCTCTACCAACTGAGCTACAGAAGGACCACAATTAACTAACTACTATTAACTAACTATTCTAACTATACTAACTATTCTTGAGTTTCCACCCGAGTGAGCTCGGGACAGACAGCTGTTCTTTTGTGCAAGAGAAAGTTATTTTACGACTTTTACAATGGGATCTTCAGATGATTATATTTTTGCTTGGTGATTATCGAGGGGGGAGATTGTCGGAAAGATTTTTCAAATAGGCCTACTGTGAGGAACTATTAGGTTATCATTAACAATGGATGTTAAAAATAAAACAAAAAAACAGACTTGGTTGACTTACTGTTTGAGGCGAAGAAATCATTACTGAGAAGCTCAGTTTAATAGTGGCGGACGTGGTGAGTTAAGACAATCAGAAATCAGACATCCCCAAATGGGCATTTTCCGAGAGTTGCACGCAGCAGGCAAGGAATGCTACTTCTGTGTGCTCAGGTGCTCGAATTCCCTTAACATTAACAAGACAGTGAAAGCAGACCGATGCTCATTGCTCACATGGAACACTCCAAGCAAAAGAACATGATTTTTTTAAACAAAACTCATAATTTAAGGTTTAGGAAATAAACCAAAACTTGTTTCTCACAGTGTAGTAGCAAGTTGTGAACACTGCAAACAACGTTTCCACGCGGAGAATGAGAACGGTACATGACCGAAGGCCTAATTAGTAATACAATGCATTAACATATATTAATACAACCAAATAACAGGGATTAACATGAGATGGGGAATTGAGTCCCCTGGTTACTGATGGAATAGTCCAGACAGAGTCCCCTGGTTACTGATGGAATAGTCCAGACAGAGTCCCCTGGTTACTGATGGAATAGTCCAGACAGAGTCCCCTGGTTACTGATGGAATGAATAGTCCAGACAGAGTCCCCTGGTTACTGATGGAATAGTCCAGACAGTCCCCTGGTTACTGATGGAATAGTCCAGACAGAGTCCCCTGGTTACTGATGGAATGAATAGTCCAGACAGAGTCCCCTGGTTACTGATGGAATAGTCCAGACAGAGTCCCCTGGTTACTGATGGAATAGTCCAGACAGAGTCCCCTGGCTACTGATTGAATAGTCCAGACAGAGTCCCCTGGTTACTGATGGAATGAATAGTCCAGACAGAGTCCCCTGGTTACTGATGGAATAGTCCAGACAGAGTCCCCTGGTTACTGATGGAATAGTACAGACAGAGTCACCTGGTTACTAATGGAATAGTCCAGACGGAGTCCCCTGGTTACTAATGGAATAGTCCAGACAGAGTCCCCTGGTTACTGATGGAATGAATAGTCCAGACAGAGTCCCCTGGTTACTGATGGAATGAATAGTCCAGACAGAGTCCCCTGGTTACTGATGGAATAGTCCAGACAGAGTCCCCTGGTTACTGATGGAATAGTCCAGACAGAGTCCCTTGGTTACTGATGGAATAGTCCAGACAGAGTCCCCTGGTTACTGATGGAATAGTCCAGACAGAGTCCCCTGGTTACTGATGGAATAGTCCAGACAGAGTCCCCTGGTTACTGATGGAATGAATAGTCCAGACAGAGTCCCCTGGTTACTGATGGAATAGTCCAGACAGAGTCCCCTGGTTAGTCTCCCCTGGTTATGATGGAATAGTCCAGACAGAGTCCCCTGGTTACTGATGGAATAGTCCCCCTGGTTAGACAGAGTCCCCTGGTTACTGATGGAATAGTCCAGACAGAGTCCCCTGGTTACTGATGGAATAGTCCAGACAGAGTCGCCTGGTTACTGATGGAATGAATAGTCCAGACAGAGTTCCCTGGTTACTGATGGAATGAATAGTCCAGACAGAGTTCCCTGGTTACTAATGGAATAGTCCAGACAGAGTCCCCTGGTTACTGATGGAATAGTCCAGACAGAGTCCCCTGGTTACTGATGGAATGAATAGTCCAGACAGAGTCCCCTGGTTACTGATGGAATGAATAGTCCAGACAGAGTCCCCTGGTTACTGATGGAATGAATAGTCCAGACAGAGTCCCCTGGTTACTGATGGAATAGTCCAGACAGAGTCCCCTGGTTACTGATGGATTAAGTCCAGACAGAGTCCCCTGGTTACTGATGGAATGAATAGTCCAGACAGAGTCCCCTGGTTACTAATGGAATAGTCCAGACAGAGTCCCCTGGTTACTGATGGAATGAATAGTCCAGACAGAGTCCCCTGATTACTGATGGAATGAATAGTCCAGACAGAGTCCCCTGGTTACTGATGGAATGAATAGTCCAGACAGAGTCCCCTGGTTACTGATGGAATGAATAGTCCAGACAGAGTCCCTGGTTACTGATGGAATAGTTCCCCTGGTTACTGATGGAATAGTCCAGACAGAGTCCCCTGGTTACTGATGGAATAGTCCAGACAGAGTCCCCTGGTTACTGATGGAATGAATAGTCCAGACAGAGTCCCCTGGTTACTGATGGAATGAATAGTCCAGACAGAGTCCCCTGGTTACTGATGGAATGAATAGTCCAGACAGAGTCCCCTGGTTACTGATGGAATGAATAGTCCAGACAGAGTCCCCTGGTTACTGATGGAATAGTCCAGACAGAGTCCCCTGGTTACTGATGGAATAGTCCAGACAGAGTCCCCTGGTTACTGATGGAATACTGATGGAATGAATAGTCCAGACAGAGTCCCCTGGTTACTGATGGAATGAAATAGTCCAGACAGAGTCCCCTGGTTACTGATGGAATGAATAGTCCAGACAGAGTCCCCTGGTTACTGATGGAATAATAGTCCAGACAGAGTCCCCTGGTTACTGATGGAATGAATAGTCCAGACAGAGTCCCCTGGTTACTGATGGAATGAATAGTCCAGACAGAGTCCCCTGGTTACTGATGGAATGAATAGTCCAGACCCTGGTTAGATGAATGAATAGTCCAGACAGAGTCCCCTGGTTACTGATGGAATGAATAGTCCAGACGTCCCTGGTTACTGATGGAATGAATAGTCCAGACAGAGTCCCCTGGTTACTGATGGAATAGTCCAGACAGAGTCCCCTGGTTACTGATGGAATAGTCCAGACAGAGTCCCCTGGTTACTGATGGAATAGTCCAGACAGAGTCCCCTGGTTACTGATGGAATAGTCCAGACAGAGTCCCCTGGTTACTGATGGAATGAATAGTCCAGACAGAGTCCCCTGGTTACTGATGGAATGAATAGTCCAGACAGAGTCCCCTGGTTACTGATGGAATGAATAGTCCAGACAGAGTCCCCTGGTTACTGATGGAATGAATAGTCCAGACAGGAGTCCAGAGTCCCCTGGTTACTGATGGAATGAATAGTCCAGACAGAGTCCCCTGGTTACTGATGGAATGAATAGTCCAGACAGAGTCCCCTGGTTACTAATGGAATAGTCCAGACAGAGTCCCCTGGTTACTGATGGAATAGTCCAGACAGAGTCCCCTGGTTACTGATGGAATAGTCCAGACAGAGTCCCCTGGTTACTGATGGAATAGTCCAGACAGAGTCCCCTGGTTACTGATGGAATGAGTCCAGACAGAGTCCCCTGGTTACTGATGGAATGAATAGTCCAGACAGAGTCCCCTGGTTACTGATGGAATGAATAGTCCAGACAGAGTCCCCTGGTTACTGATGGAATGAATAGTCCAGACAGAGTCCCCTGGTTACTGATGGAATAGTCCAGACAGAGTCCCCTGGTTACTGATGGAATGAATAGTCCAGACAGAGTCCCCTGGTTACTGATGGAATAGTCCAGACAGAGTCCCCTGGTTACTGATGGAATAGTCCAGACAGAGTCCCCTGGTTACTGATGGAATGAATAGTCCAGACAGAGTCCCCTGGTTACTGATGTTACAGAGTCCCCTGATGGAATGAATAGTCCAGACAGAGTCCCCTGGTTACTGATGGAATGAATAGTTACTGATGGAATAGACAGAGTCCCCTGGTTACTGATGGAATGAATAGTCCAGACAGAGTCCCCTGGTTACTGATGGAATAGTCCAGACAGAGTCCCCTGGTTACTAATGGAATAGTCCAGACAGAGTCCCCTGGTTACTAATGGAATAGTCCAGACAGAGTCCCCTGGTTACTAATGGAATAGTCCAGACAGAGTCCCCTGGTTACTGATGGAATAGTCCAGACAGAGTCCCCTGGTTGCTAATGGAATAGTCCAGACAGAGTCTCCTGGTTACTAATGGAATAGTCCAGACAGAGTCCCCTGGTTACTGATGGAATATGTAAATTTTTGTTGTGTGTCTGGTAGTGGAAACTTTGTCAGTATTGTCAAACGAGTCAAATGCACTTTAAGTAGCAACCAAAGGCTCAAACACCAATGATTTATATATAGACTAGATGACTGTCAGGGGGCTCTGTTTAGAAGCTGTCGCGCCTCCATCTTGGAACTCACCCACCATTTGTTAACGTCTACATTTGTTTCTGTCATGTTTATTATATTACAGACACATTAATGAATACATTTAAAATATATTATGTGGTCCTTCTGTAGCTCAGTTGGTAGAGCATGGCGCTTGTAACGCCAGGGTAGTGGGTTCGATTCCCAGGACCACCCATACGTAGAATGTATGCACACATGACTGTAAGTCGCTTTGGATAAAAGCGTCTGCTAAATGGCATATATTATTATTATATTATGTGAGCTAAACATACAAATAAAATAACAAAATATATAAAAACATTTTATTTTAAATGTCTGCAGGGGCCGTATTGAGTAGCTTGGATGAAAGGTGCCCAGAGGTGCCTCGAGTAAACGGCCAGCTGCTCAGTTCCAGTTGCTAATATATGCATATTATTATTAGTGTTGGATAGAAAACACTCTGAAGTTTCTAAAACTGTTTAAATGATATCTGTGAGTATAACAGAACTTATAAGGCAGGCAAAAACCTGAGAAAAAAATCCAAACAGGAAGTGGGAAATCTGAGGTTGGTCGATTTTCAACCCAGCCCCTATTGAATACACAGTGGGATATTGGTTATGTTGCACTTCCTAAGGCTTCCACTAGATGTCAACTGTCTTTAGAACTTTGTTTGAAGATTCTACTGTGAAGTGGGAGCGAATAAGGGCTGTTTGAGCCAGAGGTCTGACAGAGTGCCACAGGCTCTGAGGCGCGGTCACGGGAGAGTTAGCTCATGTTCCATTGCTTCTCTACAGACATAGGAATTCGCCAGTTGGAAAATTAATTAATTTTTATGTTAAAAACATCCTAAAGATTGATTCCATACATCGTTTGACATGTTTCTACGGACAGTAACGGAACTTTTTTGACATTTCGTCTGCAACTAGTGAACGCGTTTCATGACTTTGGATTTGTTTACCAAACGTGCTAACAAAAGTAGCTCTTTGGACATAAATGATGGACATTATCGAACTAAATCAAACATTTAATTCCTGGGAGTGCATTCTGATGAAGATCATCAAGGGTAAGTGAATATTTATAATGCTATTTATGACTAATGTTGACTACCCAATATGGCGGATATCTTTTTGGCTGCTTTGTTGTCTGAGCACTGTACTCAGATTATTGAATGTTTTTCTTTTTCCGTAAAGCTTTTTTGAAGTCTGACACAGCGGTTGCATTAAGGAGAAGTGTATATATATTTCCATGTCTAACAATTGTATTTTCATCGACATTTATAATGACCATTTCTGTAAAATGCTGTGGCTCTCTGCAATATCAATATTTTGGAACTAGTGAACATAACGCGCCAATGTATACTGAGATTTTATAATATAAATATGCACTTTATCAAACAAAACATACATGTATTGTGTAACATGAAGTCCTATGAGTGTCATCTGATGAAGATCATTGAAGGTTAGTGATTAATTTTATCTCCATTTGTGCTTTTTGTGACTCCTCTCCATTTGTGCTTTTTGTGACTCCTCTCTTTGGCTGGACTTGGTGGTGACCTAACATAATCGTTTGTGGTGCCTTCGCTGTAAAGCCTATTTGAAATCGGACACTGTGGTTGGATTAACAACAAGATTAAAATGGTATAAAATACATGTATGTTTGAGGAATTTTAATTATGAGATTTCTGTTGTTGGAATTTGGCGCCATGCACTGTCAGTGGCTGTTGTCATAAAAATCCTGTTAACGGGATTGCAGCCCTAAGAAGTTTAATTAAAGTATAATTTTTGGAGATTACTAATGTTACTGTCCCCACTACAACACAAAAATACTTACATACATAATTTTTTTTCCTTGAAACATTTAATTGAAATACAGTAGAATTCAACCTCTAGGACCACCTGGCCACTCACAGGTGCCCGAATGAATAATCATGGGGCTTTTCATTGGATGGCTGACATTCTATTGTAATAACATTCCGTATGCATAAAACAGGGGACAGACAAACCTCTTGTTCATGGGTATAAATTGAAAAAATCACTTCTATGTTTCTAATTAAATAGCAGCTCTACAGGGATACCCCCCCTCCCCCTCAGGCCCTCTAGAAATGACATTTCTAACACCATCACTCCCTATGCTGTCAGGCTCTTAAAGAAACACACACACACAGAGAGAGAGAGAGAGAGAGAGAGAGAGAGAGAGAGAGAGAGAGAGAGAGAGAGAGAGAGAGAGAGAGACAAAGAGAGAGAGAGACACACAGAGAGAGAGAGAGAGAGAGAGAGACACAGAGAGAGAGAGACAGAGACAGAGAGAGAGAGAGAGAGAGAGACAGAGAGAGAGACAGAGAGCGAGAGAGAGAGAGAGAGAGAGAGAGAGAGAGAGAGAGAGAGAGAGAGACACAGAGAGACACAGAGAGACACAGAGAGACAGAGAGAGACAGAGAGAGAGAGAGAGAGAGAGAGAGAGAGAGAGAGAGAGAGAGAGAGAGAGATTGTCTGCAAGACAATAAGATAGGAGAGAGGGAGTCTTACATGCTGACTAGACCGGGCGTGCCCCATTGCGCGCATGTTGAGTTTGTCGACCCACACCAGACACGATCAGGACACGCAGGTTGAAATATCAAAACCAACTCTGAACTATATTCATTTGGGGTCGAAACACATGAAACATTCATTGCAATTTAGCTAGCTAGTTTGCTGTTGCTAGCTAATTTGTCCTGGGATGTCAACATTGGGTTGTTATTTTACCTGAAATGCACAAGGTCCTCTACTCTACTCTAGTCCGACAATTAATCCACAGATAAAACGTTAGTTTCTAGTAATCTCTCCTCCTTCAGGCTTCATCTTCTTCTTCAGGACTTTATATGGCAGTTGACAACCAACTTTGAGGTGCATTACCACCATCAACTGGACTGGACTGTGGACCTCAATTCATCTTTCAATCTCCAACGTGGGTATATGCTCCTAAAATCCAATGAGGAGACGGGAGAGGCGAGACTTGCAGCGTGTCAAGCGTCCCAAATAGAACCAAGTTGTATTTTAGCGTCTGGCTACGCAGACGCTCGTTGACACAAGCGAGCAGTTTGGATTAAATGTATTTTTACAACGCTCACATACAGTGAAAGTATTCGGCCCCCTTGAACTTTGCGACCTTTCGCCACAATTTTTCAGTTTTTGATTTGTTAAAAAAGTTTGAAATATCCAATAAATGTCGTTACACTTCGTGATTGTGTCCCACTTGTTGTTGATTCTTCACAAAAAAAATACAGTTTTATATCTTTATGTTTGAAGCCTGAAACGTGGCAAAAGGTCGCAAAGTTCAAGGGGGCCGAATAATTCCGCATGGCACTGTGTGTAACGCAGTGTGGTCAGCATGTTAACAGGTCATATTCAGAGAGGGACAGTATCACACACATCTGTATCGGTTTAAAACCCTGGGTCATTCTGAAGACACTCACAGGAAATGTTGAGTGTTCCTTCCAGACATACATTAATTATCCATCATGACATAACAAGATGTATATCTCCAGCCTACACACACACACACACACACACACACACACACACACACACACACACACACACACACACAGTAAAAGATACTATCCATATCTCCAGCCTACACACACACACACACACACACACACACACACACACACACACACACACACACACACACACACACACACACACACACCAGTAAAAGATACTATCCATATCTCCAGCCTACACACACACACACACACCAGTAAAAATACTATCCATATCTCCAGCCTACACACACACACACACACACACACACACACACACACACACACACACACACACACACACACACACACACACACACACACACACACACACACACACACACACACACCAGTAAAAAATACTATCCATATCTCCAGCCTACACACACACACACACACACACACACACACACACACACACACACACACACACACACACACACACACACACACACCAGTAAAAAATACTATCCATATCTCCAGCCTACACACACACACACACACACGCACGCACGCACACACGCACGCACGCACACACGCACACCAGTAAAAATACTATCCATATCTCCAGCCTACAGTGACATTATCTCGGCATGCATGCACTGAGATCTCTGAGCAGTGAATCCAATCTAGGTCCTAGCAGGTAAACCAGTTAGGGAAATGGTTCCACCTCAGACTAGAATTAAGCTGCGGTTCTACAGTTACCTTCAGTGTGTGTGTGTGTGTGTGTGTGTGTGTGTGTGTGTGTGTGTGTGTGTGTGTGTGTGTGTGTGTGTGTGTCTGTGTGTGTGTGTGTGTGTGTGTGTGTGTGTGTGTGTGTGTGTGTGTGTGTGTGTTTTTGTAGTGTTGTTGCGATAATACGAAACCAGATTTTCCTCAACTCTATGGTCCTTTAAAACCTACTTTTGTCAAATATGATGTGCTACAGGGCTGTACAACACCGTACAACACCAGGGCTGTTTTTACAACACCAGGGCTGTACAACACCAGGGCTGTTTCTATAACACCAGGGCTGTACAACATCAGGCTGTTTCTACAACATCAGGGCTGTACAACACCAGGGCTGTTTTTACAACACCAGGGCTGTACAACACCAGGGCTGTTTTTACAACAACAGGGCTGTTTTTACAACACCAGGGCTGTTTCTACAACATCAGGGCTGTTTCTACAACATCAGGGCTGTTTCTACAACATCAGGGCTGTTTTTACAACACCAGGGCTGTACAACACCAGGGCTGTACAACATCAGGCTGTTTCTCCAACATCAGGGCTGTTTCTATAACACCAGACTATTTCTCCAACACCAGACTGTTTCTCCAACATCAGACTGTTTCTCCAACACCAGACTGTTTCTCCAACATCAGACTGTTTCTGCAACATCAGACTGTTTCTCCAACACCAGACTGTTTCTCCAACACCAGACTGTTTCTCCAACACCAGACTGTTTCTCCAACATCAGACTGTTTCTCCAACACCAGACTGTTTCTCCAAAATCAGACTGTTTCTGCAAAATCAGACTGTTTCTCCAACACCAGACTGTTTCTCCAACATCAGGCTGTTTCTCCAACATCAGGGCTGTTTCTCCAACACCAGACTGTTTCTCCAACACCAGACTGTTTCTCCAACACCAGACTGTTTCTCCAACATCAGGGCTGTTTCTCCAACACCAGACTGTTTCTCCAACACCAGACTGTTTCTCCAACATCAGGCTGTTTCTCCAACATCAGGGCTGTTTCTCCAACACCAGACTGTTTCTCCAACACCAGACTGTTTCTCCAACACCAGACTGTTTCTCCAACACCAGACTGTTTCTCCAACACCAGACTGTTTCTCCAACACCAGACTGTTTCTCCAACACCAGACTGTTTCTGCAACATCAGACTGTTTCTCCAACATCAGGCTGTTTCTCCAACATCAGGGCTGTTTCTCCAACACCAGACTGTTTCTCCAACACCAGACTGTTTCTCCAACATCAGACTGTTTCTCCAACATCAGACTGTTTCTACAACACCAGACTGTTTCTGCAACATCAGACTGTTTCTCCAACATCAGACTGTTTCTCCAACATCAGACTGTTTCTCCAACATCAGACTATTTCTCCAACACCAGACTGTTTCTCCAACACCAGACTGTTTCTCCAACACCAAACTGTTTCTCCAACACCAGACTGTTTCTCCAACATCAGACTGTTTCTGCAACATCAGACTGTTTCTCCAACACCAGACTGTTTCTCCAACATCAGACTGTTTCTCCAACATCAGACTGTTTCTCCAACATCAGACTGTTTCTCCAACATCAGGGCTGTTTCTCCAACACCAGAATGTTTCTCCTTCTCCAACATCAGGACTGTTTCTCCAACATCAGGACTGTTTCTCCAACACCAGACTGTTTCTCCAACACCAAACTGTTTCTCCAACACCAGACTGTTTCTCCAACATCAGACTGTTTCTGCAACATCAGACTGTTTCTCCAACACCAGACTGTTTCTCCAACACCAGACTGTTTCTCCAACATCAGACTGTTTCTCCAACATCAGACTGTTTCTCCAACATCAGACTGTTTCTCCAACATCAGGGCTGTTTCTCCAACACCAGAATGTTTCTCCTTCTCCAACATCAGGACTGTTTCTCCAACATCAGGACTGTTTCTCCAACACCAGGGCTGTACAACATCAGGGCTGTTTCTCCAACACCAGACTGTTTCTCCAACACCAGACTGTTTCTCCAACATCAGACTGTTTCTCCAACATCAGACTGTTTCTCCAACACCAGACTGTTTCTCCAACATCAGACTGTTTCTCAAACACCAGACTGTTTCTCCAACACCAGACTGTTTCTCCAACATCAGGACTGTTTCTCCAACATCAGACTGTTTCTCCAACACCAGACTGTCTCTCCAACACCAGACTATTTCTCCAACACCAGACTGTTTCTCCAACACCAGACTGTTTCTCCAACATCAGACTGTTTCTGCAACATCAGACTGTTTCTCCAACACCAGACTATTTCTCCAACACCAGACTGTTTCTCCAACACCAGACTGTTTCTCCAACATCAGACTGTTTCTCCAACATCAGACTGTTTCTCCAACATCAGACTGTTTCTCCAACATCAGACTGTTTCTCCAACATCAGACTGTTTCTCCAACATCAGACTGTTTCTCCAACATCAGGGCTGTTTCTCCAACACCAGAATGTTTCTCCTTCTCCAACATCAGGACTGTTTCTCCAACATCAGGACTGTTTCTCCAACACCAGGGCTGTACAACATCAGGGCTGTTTCTCCAACACCAGACTGTTTCTCCAACACCAGACTGTTTCTCCAACACCAGACTGTTTCTCCAACATCAGACTGTTTCTCCAACATCAGACTGTTTCTCCAACACCAGACTGTTTCTCCAACATCAGACTGTTTCTCAAACACCAGACTGTTTCTCCAACACCAGACTGTTTCTCCAACATCAGGACTGTTTCTCCAACATCAGACTGTTTCTCCAACACCAGACTGTCTCTCCAACACCAGACTATTTCTCCAACACCAGACTGTTTCTCCAACACCAGACTGTTTCTCCAACACCAGACTGTTTCTCCAACATCAGACTGTTTCTCCAACATCAGGGCTGTTTCTCCAACATCAGGGCTGTTTCTCCAACACCAGAATGTTTCTCCTTCTCCAACATCAGGACTGTTTCTCCAACATCAGGACTGTTTCTCCAACATCAGGACTGTTTCTCCAACATCAGGGCTGTACAACATCAGACTGTTTCTCCAACACCAGACTGTTTCTCCAACACCAGACTGTTTCTCCAACATCAGACTGTTTCTCCAACATCAGACTGTTTCTCCAACACCAGACTGTTTCTCCAACATCAGACTGTTTCTCAAACACCAGACTGTTTCTCCAACACCAGACTGTTTCTCCAACATCAGGACTGTTTCTCCAACATCAGGACTGTTTCTCCAACATCAGGACTGTTTCTCCAACATCAGACTGTTTCTCCAACATCAGGGCTGTTTCTCCAACACCAGACTGTTTCTCCAACACCAGACTGTTTCTCCAACACCAGACTGTTTCTCCAACATCAGACTGTTTCTCCAACATCAGACTGTTTCTCCAACACCAGACTGTTTCTCCAACATCAGACTGTTTCTCAAACACCAGACTGTTTCTCCAACACCAGACTGTTTCTCCAACATCAGGACTGTTTCTCCAACATCAGACTGTTTCTCCAACACCAGACTGTCTCTCCAACACCAGACTATTTCTCCAACACCAGACTATTTCTCCAACACCAGACTATTTCTCCAACATCAGACTGTTTCTCCAACACCAGACTCTCTCCAACACCAGACTGTTTCTCCAACACCGGACTATTTCTCCAACACCAGACTATTTCTCCAACACCAGACTGTTTCTCCAACACCAGACTGTTTCTCCAACACCAGACTGTTTCTCCAACACCAGACTGTTTCTCCAACATCAGGGCTGTACAACATCAGACTGTTTCTCCAACATCAGACTGTTTCTCCAACATCAGGGCTGTTTATCCAACACCAGACTGTTTCTCCAACACCAGACTGTTTCTCCAACACCAGACTGTTTCTCCAACACCAGACTATTTCTCCAACACCAGACTATTTCTCCAACACCAGACTGTTTCTCCAACACCAGACTGTTTCTCCAACACCAGACTGTTTCTCCAACATCAGACTGTTTCTCCAACATCAGACTGTTTCTCCAACATCAGGGCTGTACAACATCAGACTGTTTCTCCAACATCAGACTGTTGAGACTCCAGATCTACTTTGGTTTTGGTCTGTGGGCTGAGGATTCCCTTACAGCACAGTGGATCACTGAGGATTACTTTACAGCATAGTGGATCACTGAGGATTACTTTACAGCACAGTGGATCACTGAGGATTACTTTACAGCACAGTGGATCACTGAGGATTACTTTACAGCACAGTGGATCACTGAGGATTACTTTACAGCACAGTGGATCACTGAGGATTCCCTTACAGCACAGTGGATCACTGAGGATTACTTTACACCATAGTGGATCACTGAGGATTACTTTACAACACAGTGGTAACCAGTCCAAACTAATTCCATATGTTGTATGACATACCAAAAATAATGTCTCTGTACATACTCCCCCTCCCTTCAGACAGAGCCTACACACAGAAACACACACACTCACACCCCTCCCCTCTCATACACAACCAGGTCTCATAGTTTCACTTTGAAATTCGACGTATTGTCTATTTTTTCCCCTCATTAATTCTGCGTGGTTACAAGGTATAACACAGAATCAACTCAAAAAGGTTAAATGTATTAATTCAGAGAGGTTAAGGGTCAGGACCTAGGGTTTGGGGAAGGCTTAAAACAAAATAATTACAAACAACACGCTGTTTCCATCAAGTATTCTCGTGCCTCAGAGCATCATGAGTTGACCCCGTTGCAGGTCAATAGTTTTCAGTCTTTTTGGTGCCGAGGAAAGGCATATATCGACGTTTCTTTTTTTCAAACATCCAAAATCGAAGTCTATTTCTAGTGGTCAGCCTGCTCATACATAGTACACACACACACACACACACACACACACACACACACACACACACACACACACACACACACACACACACAGTCCCCCCCCCACACTGCCCCCCCCACACACACACACCCTCTACCTCTCCCCCCACGCACACACACACACTCTGTCCCTCTCCCCCACACACACCCCCCCACACACACACACACACACATCCCTCTACCCCCCACACACACACACACACTGCCCCCCCACACACCCCTCTACCTCTCCCCCACACACACACACGCACACCCTGTCCCTCTCCCCCACACACACACACCCCTGCCCCCCACACACACACACCCCTGCCCCCCCCACACACACCCCTCTACCTCTCCCCCCCACACACACACACACACCCTGTCCCTCTCCCCCCCACACACACACATCCCTCTACCTCTCCCCTGATACATTCAGCCTACACACAGCTGCTCCAGTGTTTAGAGTGCAGGTTGGACTGAGAGCACACAGCAAATTCCCCCCAGACAGACAATTCCCCCATCACTCACTCTAGTTCCCTCTCCCTCTCATGCAAAATGGGGGCGTAGGCCAAACGTCTGTAGGCCAAACACACACACACACACACAGAGCCCCCTCTCACGCCAAAACACACACACCTTCTCCAAAACATTTCCCCTCTGCACAGCCCTCTCCTTAACCTACACACACAGAGCCCCCTTTCTCACTTCAAAACACACACCCCTTCTCCAAAACATTTCCCCTCCGCACAGCCCTCTCCCTAATCTACACACACAGAGCCCCCCCCACACCTCTACATCCCTCGTGGGTATTCCCTCGAACAGTTCAAATCACGGAGACAAATATTTTCAGTGAGTGCACAGCACGCGACCCTTGAGGCGGCAGCGTAGCCTAGTAACCGGAAGGTTGCAAGTTCAAACCCCTGAGCTGACAAGGTACAAATCTGTCGTTCTGCCCCTGAACAGGCAGTTAACCCGCTGTTCCTAGGCCGTCATTGAAAATAAGAATTTGTTCTTAACTGATCTTGCCTAGTTAAATAAAGGTAAAATAAAAAATAAAAAGATTTAGACCATTGTGGCCGCCTGTCTTTGTGGGTAATGGTATTGTTCTGCAAACTGTGTTGTTATGGCATATCAGCAATATTTCCCCCTTATATGGACAGATCCTAGATCAGAATCAATAGGATTAAATGGACAGATCCTAGATCAGAATCAATAGGATTATATGGACAGATCCTAGATCAGAATCAATAGGATTATATGGACAGATCCTAGATCCGAATCAATAGGATTATATGGACAGATCCTAGATCAGAATCAATAGGATTATATGGACAGATCCTAGATCAGAATCAATAGGATTATATGGACAGATCCTAGATCAGAATCAATAGGATTATATGGACAGATACTAGATCAGAATCAATAGGATTATATGGACAGATCCTCGATCAGAATCAACAGGATTATATGGACAGATCCTAGATCAGAATCAATAGGATTATATGGACAGATCCTAGATCAGAATCAATAGGATTATATGGACAGATCCTAGATCAGAATCAATAGGATTATATGGACAGATCCTAGATCAGCATTCCTACTCTGAGAAAAGGCCCAGGTCTCTTTCGTACCTCAGAAGACTGAAAATAAAAGGGTAAATAAACATGAATAACATCTATAATTCAGTTTTAGACAGGAGATCAGATCAAATAAACATGAATAATGGTTTTAGTCCGAGACGCCAGACAAGGTGTTATACGATGTGCCAGGGCGGCAGGTAGCCTAGTGGTTAGAGTGGGGGGGCGGCAGGTAGCCTAGTGGTTAGAGTGGAGGGGTGGCAGTGTAGCCTAGTGGTTAGAGTGGAGGGGCGGCAGGTAGCCTAGTGGTTAGAGTGGAGGGGCGGCAGGTAGCCTAGTGGTTCGAGTGGAGGGGCGGCAGGTAGCCCAGTGATTAGAGTGGAGGGGTGGCAGGTAGCCTAGTGGTTAGAGTGGAGGGGCGGCAGGTAGCCTAGTGGTTAGAGTGGAGGGGCGGCAGGTAGCCTAGTGGTTAGAGTGGAGGGGCGGCAGGTGCCTAGTGTTTAGAGTGGAGGGGCGGCAGGTAGCCTAGTGGTTAGAGTGGAGGGGCGGCAGGTAGCCTAGTGGTTAGAGTGGAGGGGCGGCAGGTAGCCTAGTGGTTAGAGTGGAGGGGCGGCAGGGTAGCCTAGTGGTTAGAGTGTTGGACTAGTAACCGGAAGGTTGCAAGTTCAAATCCCCGAGCTGACAAGGTACAAATCTGTTGTACTGCCCCTGAACAGGCAGTTAACCCACTGTTCCGAGGCCGTCATTGAAAATAAAAATTTGTTCTTAACTGACTTGCCTAGTTAAATAAACATCTTGTCTGTTGTGTAACAACGTGTGCTTCCCTAATCCCAGACACAACAGGCTCAAAAACAACATCATTCCAGATGTCCTGTTCAATGTAGATTAGTTCAATTGGTAATAACTCAACCCATTCTGACAGAGAATAAACTTGCTCGTTGGTAATTACATCGTAATAACTCAACTCACTCTGACAGAGAATAGTCTTACTCGTTGGTAATTACATCGTAATAACTCAACCCATTCTGACAGAGAATAACCTTACTCGTTGGTAATTACATCGTAATAACTCAACCCATTCTGACAGAGAATAACCTTACTCGTTGGTAATTACATCGTAATAACTCAACCCATTCTGACAGAGAATAACCTTGCTCGTTGGTAATTACATCGTAATAACTCAACCCATTCTGACAGAATAGCCTTACTCGTTGGTAATTACATCGTAATAACTCAACCCATTCTGACAGAGAATAACCTTGCTCGTTGGTAATTACATCGTAATAACTCAACCCATTCTGACAGAGAATAACCTTACTCGTTGGTAATTACATCGTAATAACTCAACCCATTCTGACAGAGAATAGCCTTACTCGTTGGTAATTACATCGTAATAACTCGCATTACGTTTGAAAGTCTCATTAAAATGCTTAGACTAAATCCATAGGAGAAGATCCAGTCCACTGCTATTGTGCTAAGTCCTCCTCCTGTTCCACTACAGACCCCTGGGACAGACTGCCTTATTATACTAATGTAGGTTGGGACCAATGGGACACGTGTCTCTGTAGTGGGAGGAGTTGGCCCTGTCCTTGTGACCCCCTGTTGTTTTGGGAGGGATCCTCCGTGGCTGTGTGTGTAGGTGTGTGTGTGTGTGTGTTTGTGTGTATGTGTGTATGTGTGTATGTGTGTGTGTTTAGGGGAGAAGGATGAGGGTCCTGGTGAGCAGATGGGGCTTTCCCCCTCTATCTTGTCCTCGCTCTGTCTCCCTCTCTCTCTCTCTCCCTTTCTCTCTCTCTCCCTTTCTCTCTCTCTCCCTTTCTCTCTCTCTCCCTTTCTCTGTCTCTCTCTTTCTCTGTCTCTCTCCCTTTCTCTGTCTCTCTCCCTTTCTCTGTCTCCCTCTCTTTCTCCCTCCCTCTCTCTCTCTCTCTCTCCCTTTTTCTCTCTATTCAAATAAATTCAAAGAGCTTTTTGAAATGGAAAACATATGCCAAAGCAAGTGAAATAAACTCAGCATAAAAAGAAACGTCCTCTCACTGTCAACTGCGTTAATTTTAAGCAAACTTAACATGCGTAAATATGTGTATGAACATAACAAGATTCAACAACTGAGACATAAACTGAACAAGTTCCACAGACATGTGACTAACAGAAGTGGAATAATGTGTCCCTGAACAAAGGGGGGCGTCAAAATCAAAAGTAACAGTCAGTATCTGGTGTGGCCACCAGCTGCATTAAGTGCTGCAGTGCATCTCCTCCTCATGGACTCCACCAGATTTGCCAGTTATTGTTATGAGATGTTACCCCACTCTTCCACCAAGGCACCTGTTCCCAGACATTTCTGGGGGGGATGGCCCTCACCCTCTGATCCCACAGGTCCTAGACGTGCTCAATGGGATTGAGTTCCGGGCTCGTCGCTGGCCATGGCAGAACACTGACATTCCTGTCTTGCAGAAAATCAGGCACAGAACGAGCAGTATGTCATGCTGGAGGGTCATGTCAGGATGAGCCTGCAGGAAGGATACCACATGAGGGAGGAGGATGTATTCCCTGTAACGCACAGCGTTGAGATTGCCTGCAATGACAACAAGCTCAGTCCGATGATGCTGTGACACACCGCCCCAGACCATGACGGACCCTCCACCTCCAAATCGATCCCGCTCCAGAGTACAGGCCTCGGTGTAACGCTCATTCCTTCGACGATAACCGCGAATCCGACCATCACCCCTGGTCAGACAAAACCGCGACTCGTCAGTGAAAAGCACTTTGTGCCAGTCCTGTCTGGTCCAGTGATGGTGGGTTTGTGCCCATAGGCGATGTTGTTGCTGGTGATGTCTGGTGAGGACCTGCCTTACAACAACCCTACAAGCCCTCAGTCCAATCTCTTTCAGCTTATGGCGGACAGTCTGAGCACTGATTGAGGTATTGTGCGTTCCTGGTGTAATTTGGCCAGTTATTGTTGTCATCCTGTACCTGTCCCGTAGGTGGGACGTTCGGATATACCGATCCTGTGCAGCTGTCTTAGGCGTCTCACAGTACAGACATTGCAATTTATTGCCCTGGCCAAATCTGCAGTCCTCATGCCTCCTTGCAGCATGCCTAAGGCACATTCACGCAGATGAAAAGTGACCCTGGGCATCTTTCTTTTGGTGTTTTTCAGAGTCAGTAGAAATGCCTCTTTCGTGTCCAAAGTTTTCATAACTGTGACCTTAATTGCCTACCGTCTGTAAGCTGTTAGTGTCTTAATGACCGTTCCACAGGTGCATGTTCATTAATTGTTTATGGTTCATTGAACAAGCATGGGAAACAGTGTTTAAACACTTTACATTGAAGATCTGTGAAGTTATTTGGAATTTTACAAATTATCTTTGAAAGACAGGGTCCTGAAAAAGGGACATTTATTTTTTTGCGGAGTTTAGATAATAAACAAAAGTTAACTAAACAATTAGAAATGAACAGTAAACAACCATTTTAAAGGAATAGGAGACATTTCACGTCATATTACGACTACATACAGTCTCTGTCTGTCTGTCTGTCTGTCTGTCTGTCTGTCTCTCTGTCTCTCTGTCTCTCTCTCTCTCTCTCTCTCTCTCTCTCTCTCTCTCTCTCTCTCTCTCTCTCTCTCTCCCCCTTTCTCTCTCTCCCTTTCTCTCTCTCTCTCTCCCTCTCTCTCTCTTTCCCACTCCCTCTCTCCTGTCCCGTACCATCCCTCCTCTCCTCTCTCTATCAGGTCCTTCTAACTTTAATCCTGACCTTAAACATTTGAAGTTAATACCTAAACTTAACCTTGAACACTTTGAAATTTGACGTCGTATAAAAAAGGTTTTATTTTCTGCAGAGAACAGGATACAAGCCATGGATAATGAACCACTGTCTCAAACCAGGAAGCCAGAATAGCTCCTATCAACAGAACACACATATGCACCCTTCTCATCTGTCCATCTCATAAGGATTTTACGTATATACATGGCACAGGAGGTTGGTGGAACCTTAATTGGGGAGAATGGGCTTGTGGTAATGACTGGAGGGGAATCAGTGGAATGGTAACAAACACATCAGACACATGGTTTCCATGGTTTCCAGGTGGTTAATGCCATTCCATTTGCTCCGTTCCGGACATTATTTGAGCCGTCAGCAGCCGCCTGTGATACATGCATTCCCTCTTGTTAAAGCTGCAATATGCCACTGAGTGATAGATCTGTCGTTCACATTGAAAGCAAGTCTAAGACGCAGTAGATCTGTTCTACGTGTGCAATTTCTATGCTTCCCATTCGTTTCGTTTTTTTCCTGCATCTTTTACTTTTCGGGTTTGTACACCAGCCTCAAAACAGTTGAAAATACAATATTTTGGGGTTATGAAAAATATATTTCCCAGCGGTTTAGATGGTACAATGATTCTCTACAATGTACTAGCTTGTTTAGTCACATTAAACTGAAATTACAAAATGGCAGTACGATTTCTGCATAGTGCATTTTCTTTTTTAAATGTGTTTTATTTTATGCAGAGATCAGGAGACCAAAGCCATTGACAACAAACCTCCCACTGTCTCAAACCAGGAAGATGGCCAGAATAGCTCTTATCAATAGAACAGGGCTGTTGTTGCCGGCTAAGTGCAAACCCAACACCTCTCATAGAATCAAAACAGTCAGAGGGAAACCACTCAACCTAATGTGATAAGGCTCTAGCACAAAGAGGATATATTCTAATATCTGATTTATATATATACACATGGTCTTCAAAAAGTATTCAGGCTCTTTGACTTTTTCCACATTTTGTTAGGTTACAGCCTTATTCTAAAATTGATTAAATTATTTTTATTTTCCTCATCAATCTACACACAATACCCCATAATGGCATCACAATACCCCATAATGACAAATCAAAAACAGGGGTTTAGAAATTGTTGCAAATTTGTTCATAAAAAAAAAATGAAATATCACATTTACATAAGAATTCAGACCCTTTACTTAGTACTTTGTTGAAGCACCTTTGGCAGCGATTACAGCCTCTAGTCTTCTTGGGTATGATGCTACAAGCTTGGCACACCTGTATTTGGGGAGTTTCTCCTAATCTTCTCTGCAGATCCTCTCAAGCTCTGTCAGGTTGGATGGGGAGCGTTGCTGTGCACTTGGGGTCGTTGTCCTGTTGGAAGATGAACCTTCACCCCAGTCAGAGGTCCTGAGTGCTCTGGAGCAAGTTTTCATCAAGGATCTCTCTGTACTTTGCTCCGTTCATCTTTCCCTCGATCCTGACTAGTCTCCCAGTCCCCGCAGCTGAAAAACATCCCCACAACATAATGCTGCCACTACAATGCTTCACTGTAGGGACGGTGCCTGGTTTCCTCCAGATGTGACGCTTGGCATTCAGGCCAAATAGTTCAATCTTGGTTTTAATCAGACCAGAGAATCTTGTTTCTTATGGTCTGAGAGTCTTTAGGTGCCTTTTGGTAAACTCCAAGTGGGCTGTCATGTGCCTTTTAATGAGTGGCTTCTGTCTGGCCACTCTACCATAAAGGTCTGGATGGTGGAGTGCTGCAGAGATGGTTGTCTTTCCGGGAGGTTCTCTTATCTCCAGAGAGGAACTCTAGAGCTCTGTCAGAGTGACCATCGGGTTCTTGGTCACCTCCCTGGCCAAGGCCCTTCTCTTACGATTTCTCAGTTTGGCCGGGTGGCCAGCTCTAGGAAGAGTCTTGGTGATTCCAAACTTCTTACATTTAAGAATGATGGAGGTCACTGTGTTCTTGGGGACCTTCAATGTTGCAGAAATGTTTTGGTACCCTTCCCCAGATCTGTGCCTCGACACAATCCTGTCTCAGAGCTCAATGGACAATTCCTTCGACATTATGGCTTGGTTTTTGCTCTGACATGCACTGTCAACTGTGGGATCTTATATAGACAGGTGTGTGCCTTTCCAAATCATGTCCAATCAATTGAATTTACCACAGGTGGACTCCAAGTTGTCGAAACATCTCAAGGATGATCAATGGAAACAGGATGCACCTGAGCTCAGTTTTGAGTCTTAGAGCAAAGGGTCTGAATACTTATGTAACTTTTCGCTTTGTCATTATGGGGTATTGTGATGTCCTTATGGGGCATTGTGATGTCATTATGGGGTATTGTGATGTCAGACTGGGCTATGGACTGGGACAGGTTCAATAATATGATATAGATAGACTGGGACGGGTTAAATAATATGATATAGACAGACTGGGCTATGGACTGGGACAGGTTCAATAATATGATATAGACAGACTGGGCTATGGACTGGGACAGGTTCAATAATATGATATAGATAGACTGGGACGGGTTAAATAATATGATATAGACAGACTGGGCTACAAACTGGGACAGGTTAAATAATACGATATAGACAGACTGGGCTATGGACTGGGACAGGTTCAATAATATGATATAGACAGACTGGGACAGGTTCAATAATATGATACAGACAGACTGGGCTACAAACTGGGACAGGTTAAATAATACGATATAGACAGACTGGGCTATGGACTGGGACAGGTTCAATAATATGATATAGACAGACTGGAACAGGTTCAATAATATGATACAGACAGACTGGGCTATGGACTGGGACAGGTTTGATAATATGATATAGACAGACTGGGACAGGTTAAGTAATATGATACAGACAGACTGGGCTATGGACTGGGACAGGTTCAATAATATGATATAGACAGACTGGGCTATGGACTGGGACAGGTTCAATAATATGATCTAGACCGACTGGGACAGGTTAAATAATATGATACAGACAGACTGGGCTACAGACTGGGACAGGTTAAATAATACGATATAGACAGACTGGGCTATGGACTGGGACAGGTTAAATAATACGATATAGACAGACTGGGCTATGGACTGGGACAGGTTCAATAATATGATATAGACAGACTGGGACAGGTTCAATAATATGATACAGACAGACTGGGCTACAAACTGGGACAGGTTAAATAATACGATATAGACAGACTGGGCTATGGACTGGGACAGGTTCAATAATATGATATAGACAGACTGGGACAGGTTCAATAATATGATACAGACAGACTGGGCTATGGACTGGGACAGGTTTGATAATATGATATAGACAGACTGGGACAGGTTAAGTAATATGATACAGACAGACTGGGCTATGGACTGGGACAGGTTCAATAATATGATATAGACAGACTGGGCTATGGACTGGGACAGGTTCAATAATATGATCTAGACCGACTGGGACAGGTTAAATAATATGATACAGACAGACTGGGCTACAGACTGGGACAGGTTAAATAATACGATATAGACAGACTGGGCTATGGACTGGGACAGGTTCAATAATATGATATAGACCGACTGGGACAGGTTCATTAATATGATATAGACAGACTGGGACAGGTTAAATAATATGATACAGACAGACTGGGACAGGTTCATTAATATGATATAGACAGACTGGGACAGGTTAAATAATATGATATAGACAGACTGGGCTATGAACTGGGACAGGTTAAAATAATATGATGTAGACAGACTGGGACAGGTTAAATAATATGATATAGACAGACTGGGCTACAGACTGGGACAGGTTAAATAATATGATGTAGACAGACTGGGACAGGTTCAATAATATGATACAGACAGACTGGGACAGGTTAATTAATATGATATAGACCGACTGGGACAGTGCCAATAATATGATACAGACAGACTGGGACAGGTTCAATAATATGATTCAGACAGACTGGGACAGGTTAATTAATATGATATAGACAGACTGGAATACAGAATGGGACAGGTTAATTAATATGATATAGGCAGACTGGGCTACAGACTTGGACAGGTTAAATAATATGATATAGACAGACTGGGACAGGTTGTATAATATGATATAGACAGACTGGGCTATGGACTGGGACAGGTTCAATAATATGATATAGACAGACTGGGACAGGTTCAATAATGTGATATAGACAGACTGGGACAGGTTAATTAATATGATATAGACAGACTGGACTACAGTCTGGGACAGGTTCAATAATATGATATAGACAGACTGGGACAGGTTAATTAATATGATATAGACAGACTGGACTACAGTCTGGGACAGGTTCAATAATATGATATAGACAGACTGGGACAGGTTAATTAATATGATATAGGCAGACTGGAATACAGTCTGTCCACTGGCCAGCTACTCCATTGAATGGTAACAGCCAAGAGACTATGAGTGGCATCATAAGGAAGTCGGTATCTTGTGTAACTGAATGCATATTTCAGCCTATATCCGGACACAAACATGTTGACTGGTTGCTCTGCTCTGCTGTTAGTGAAGGGCCATCTGTTAGACCAAACAACGTAGCTTATTCAGTGTAGACCAGGAATGTAGCCTGTTTTCACGACTACCACTCCAACAATAAGCTGTGTCATTACTCTGTGCCAGACCCCTTCACTACATTCCACTGCAAATGTGGGTAAATATCTCCTGATAGTCTGTGTCTACCTGGGAGCGTCTGATTGTGTCCCAAATGGCTCTCTATTCCATAAATAGTGTCAAAAGTAGTACACTACATAGGGAATAGGGTTCCCTATTTTGGGACAGAGACATGCAGCCTGTCTGTGAATAGATCCATGTCACTTCTCACACAGATAGAGCTGTACGGCCTTTACACAGAGACAAGGTTATGTTCAGGCAGCAGGCAGCCATGACTACAGGAGGGAAACCATGACTACAGCAGAGCAGCAATGACGAGAGAAGAGTCCAAAACAGTGTTGACAATGTTGACACACACAGTCAGACTTGTTATTCATCACATTACACAACTAGGCCTATACGCGGATCCTAGAAAGCGATCCCTGATGGCACTGGTTGTAAATACTGTAGTTTCCCTCCGCCGACACGGCTCATGCCCGCTCAGCCTGATCGATTTGTCGCAGACAGTAAAAATCTGTCCGATGCATACTCAAATGAAAGCCTATCGTTTTTTGCAACACTTGTGAGTGTCTATCAGGGTACTCCATATGTGTTTCAGTGGGAAAATAAACCCACACTATACATCTTTGAGTGATGGGCAGACAGACTGTAGGCTATCTCTCAATAAGCGAGCGCACCAGAAGCGCTTGTTGGTTGACATTCATTCTAAGTAATAAAACGGACCAGGACAATGGAATAGTAAATGTGAAAGATCAACAAATACTTATTCTACGGTTCTTAATCTATAAATGTATCCGAATATGGAACAACTTTTGAAAAAGAAGAAAAAAAACTCCACAATTGACTTGTCCACACAGAACATTGTTGTTTCATGCATAGACAAATATTTTCTTAAAAGCGTGCGCATGATATGCTTTGTACACCGGAAACATTCGTGTAGAAACCCAATAAATACGAACAAAACGACGCATATTTGTCCTAACGTGCACGGTGTGATATGTTTATAAACATCATATAACATCAAAATAGCAAATTGCATTATTCCACTCAATTTGTTGTCCTTTTCTACTTATTGAGCGCAACCATTGCAAGCCAGCGAAAACGTTTTCTTGGTATAGAATATAGCATTTTGAGAATTTACTTACGATTTGAGGGGATTCTGAATGACAGTCGCCATTTTGCTACTAGACAGTAAGCAAACATTCCAAATCTCGGAGCTGTTTGGGACCCTATGAAAAAAAAACAACCAGTAAGATCCTCGGCGACCTGCTCCTTAACCAATACAATACCAGGATGCAGGAGCAAAGGCGTGGTTTAGGAGAAAACTGTCAAAAGCGTTTCGTAAAAGACGACGAGCCAAGGCTACGTACAGTACAACTTTATATTGCACACATGCAAATCATTACAGTGTACTTACTCGTCAGTATAAGTAATGTACATAGTGTAGGTGTATATCCCCGGGGCATTTGAAACAGATACAGTAAGGAGTGGCTGCGTTTTCTAGCAGGGGGGGAGCAATGCCAGTCGTCCTGTGTTCCTTTGTGCCTTGTCCCAAACAGACCATCTTTATTTTCTCTGCATATCAAATCAAATGTTATTGGTCACTTGCACATGGTTAGCAGATGTTATTGGTCACTTACACATGGTTAGCAGATGTTATTGGTCACTTACACATGGTTAGCAGATGTTATTGGTCACTTACACATGGTTAGCAGATGTTATTGGTCACTTACACATGGTTAGCAGATGTTATTGGTCACTTACACATGGTTAGCAGATGTTATTGGTCACTTATACATGGTTAGCAGATGTTATTGGTCACTTACACATGGTTAGCAGATGTTATTGGTCACTTATACATGGTTAGCAGATGTTATTGGTCACTTACACATGGTTAGCAGATGTTATTGGTCACTTAGCAGATGTTATTGGTCACATGGTTAGCAGATGTTATTGGTCACTTACACATGGTTAGCAGATGTTATTGGTCACTTACACATGGTTAGCAGATGTTATTGGTCACTTACATGGTTAGCAGATGGGTCACTTATACATGGTTAGCAGATGTTATTGGTCACTTACACATGGTTAGCAGATGTTATTGGTCACTTACACATGGTTAGCAGATGTTATTGGTCACTTACACATGGTTAGCAGATGTTATTGGTCACTTACACATGGTTAGCAGATGTTATTGGTCACTTATACATGGTTAGCAGATGTTATTGGTCACTTACACATGGTTAGCAGATGTTATTGGTCACTTACACATGGTTAGCAGATGTTATTGGTCACTTACACATGGTTAGCAGATGTTATTGGTCACTTACACATGGTTAGCAGATGTTATTGGTCACTTACACATGGTTAGCAGATGTTATTGGTCACTTACACATGGTTAGCAGATGTTATTGGTCACTGTTACACATGGTTAGCAGATGTTATTGGTCACTTACACGTGGTTAGCAGATGGTATTGGTCACTTGGTTAGCAGATGTTATTGGTCACTTACACGTGGTTAGCAGATGTTATTGGTCACTTACACGTGGTTAGCAGATGTTATTGGTCACTTACACGTGGTTAGCAGATGTTATTGGTCACTTACACGTGGTTAGCAGATGTTATTGGTCACTTACACGTGGTTAGCAGATGTTATTGGTCACTTACACGTGGTTAGCAGATGTTATTGGTCACTTACACGTGGTTAGCAGATGTTATTGGTCACTTACACGTGGTTAGCAGATGTTATTGGTCATGGTTAGCAGATGTTATTGGTCACTTACACATGGTTATTGCAGATGTTATTGGTCATTGGTCTTACACATGGTTAGCAGATGTTATTGGTCACTTACACATGGTTAGCAGATGTTATTGGTCACTTACACATGGTTAGCAGATGTTATTGGTCACTTACACATGGTTAGCAGATGTTATTGGTCACTTACACATGGTTAGCAGATGTTATTGGTCACTTACACATGGTTAGCAGATGTTATTGGTCACTTACACATGGTTAGCAGATGTTATTGGTCACTTACACATGGTTAGCAGATGTTATTGGTCACTTACACATGGTTAGCAGATGTTATTGGTCACTTACACATGGTTAGCAGATGTTATTGGTCACTTACACAGATGTTATTGGTCACTTACACATGGTTAGCAGATGTTATTGGTCACTTACACATGGTTAGCAGATGTTATTGGTCACTTACACATGGTTAGCAGATGTTATTGGTCACTTACACATGGTTAGCAGATGTTATTGGTCACTTACACATGGTTAGCAGATGTTATTGGTCACTTACACATGGTTAGCAGATGTTATTGGTCACTTACACATGGTTAGCAGATGTTATTGGTCACTTATACATGGTTAGCAGATGTTATTGGTCACTTACACATGGTTAGCAGATGTTATTGGTCACTTACACATGGTTAGCAGATGTTATTGGTCACTTACACATGGTTAGCAGATGTTATTGGTCACTTACACATGGTTAGCAGATGTTATTGGTCACTTACACATGGTTAGCAGATGTTATTGGTCACTTACACATGGTTAGCACTTACACATGGTTAGCAGATGTTATTGGTCACTTACACATGGTTAGCAGATGTTATTGGTCACTTACACATGGTTAGCAGATGTTATTGGTCACTTACACATGGTTAGCAGATGTTATTGGTCACTTATGGTTAGCAGATGTTATTGGTCACTTACACATGGTTAGCAGATGTTATTGGTCACTTACACATGGTTAGCAGATGTTATTGGTCACTTACACATGGTTAGCAGATGTTATTGGTCACTTACACATGGTTAGCAGATGTTATTGGTCACTTACACATGGTTAGCAGATGTTATTGGTCACTTACACATGGTTAGCAGATGTTATTGGTCACTTACACATGGTTAGCAGATGTTATTGGTCACTTACACATGGTTAGCAGATGTTATTGCGAGTATAGCGACATGCTTATATAGAGACTCTTCTTCATTCAGTGGCATTTAGCAAAACAAATAGAATGGTACTAGAAGATATATATAATATTATGTAGAGTAAAACACATTAACATGAGGTAGATGTAGATGTATATATTGTAGAAGCCTAAGTTACACATGAAGGTTTGTTTACACATGAAATCCAAACAAAGCGATGGCCGATGCTCTATCTAGAACGTAAACCAATCACAACTACTGTCACACTACAGACAACTAATGCATCTTTTACACTCTCTGTTACAATGTTTAGTTCATGAGAATGATCTTAAACATTTTTAGATTTCCTTTTAGAGGAGGGGGAGAGTGATTGAAAGGACACGCGTCCAATCGTAAAGCCGCAAAGAGGGCCGTTATTGTCAGGCGATAAACCAATGAGGTTTGGCTGGCGGGTGTTTAACATTGGTCACATGGACGCAGCATTGTAGCAGGTAGAGGAACTTTGTGTCAAGCTCCTCCAATCAAATCAAATGTATTTATAAAGCCCTTCTTACATCAACCGATGTCACAAAGTGCTGTACAGAAACCCAGCCTAAAACCACAAACAGCAAGCGATGCAGGTGTAACCAGCATGTTCAATAATATATTTGATCAACGTCGCAATCTCTTATTAACACACGGATAACACCATTTTATTAAAGGGGGGGACCTGACAAAATTCACATAGAAATGTGAGTTATAGATCTGTCATTCTCATCGAAAGCAAGTATAAGAAGTAGTAGATCTGTTCTATGTGCGCTATTTCTATGCTTCCTGTGCTTAAGTTTCTTTTTTTTTTTTTTTGTATTTTACTCTCGGTTTAGTAGATCAGCTTCAAACATCTGAAAATATAATTTTTATGGTTTTCAAAAAAATATTCCACAGTGGTTTTAGATGGTGCAATGATTTTCTATACTATACCTGCTTGTTTTGTCAAATAGATCAAATCAACCGAGCTGACAACGTAAAAAATCTGTTGTTCTGCCACTGAACAAGGCAGTTAACCCACGGCCGTCATTGTAAATAAAAATGTGTTCTTAACTGACTTGCCTGGTTAAATGGCATCAGTGGTGCAGGCCCCTCGTTCAGAGACAGGACTTCAGAGAGTAGGCCTCGTTCTGATGCTGCCGTCTCTTCGTCTTCATTATCCTCCAGCTCTGCTGCTCCAGGTCAGTTATACCCTGACTGTATCAGAAACATTAGGTGAACCACACCGGGCC
Organism: Oncorhynchus keta; assembly: GCF_023373465.1. Lineage (NCBI taxonomy): Eukaryota > Metazoa > Chordata > Actinopteri > Salmoniformes > Salmonidae > Oncorhynchus > Oncorhynchus keta. Next base: position 42,015,097 of record NC_068428.1, read on the forward strand.
TGACTGTATCAGAGACATTAGGTGAACCACACCTGGACTGACTGTATCAGAGACATTAGGTGAACCACACCGGGCCTGACTGTATCAGAGACATTAGGTGAACCACACCTTGTCCTCTCCTTGTCCTCTCCTTGTCCTCACCTTGTCCTCTCCTTGTCCTCACCTTGTCCTCTCCTTGTTCTCACCTTGTCCTCTCCTTGTCCTCTCCTTGCATGTCCTTTTTTCCTTTTTTCCTCCCCTCCTTAGTTCCTTCCTTCCATCTCCAGAGTTGCCAGGGTTCAACTTTGATGCTGAGAAGCACCGTTACTGTAACCCTCCGACCAGAGAGCTGCTGCAGGAGAGAGAGCAGGACAAACACAGGGATAATCTACGAGGAGGAGCTGCTGCAGGAGAGAGAGCAGGACAAACACAGGGATAATCTACGAGGAGGAGCTGCTGCAGGAGAGAGAGCAGGACAAACACAGGGATAATCTACGAGGAGGAGCTGCTGCAGGAGAGAGAGCAGGACAAACACAGGGATAATCTACGAGGAGGAGCTGCTGCAGGAGAGAGAGCAGGACAAACACAGGGATAATCTACGAGGAGGAGCTGCTGCAGGAGAGAGAGCAGGACAAACACAGGGATAATCTACGAGGAGGAGCTGCTGCAGGAGAGAGAGCAGGACAAACACAGGGATAATCTACGAGGAGGAGCTGCTGCAGGAGAGAGAGCAGGACAAACACAGGGATAATCTACGAGGAGGAGCTGCTGCAGGAGAGAGAGCAGGACAAACACAGGGATAATCTACGAGGAGGAGCTGCTGCAGGAGAGAGAGCAGGACAAACACGGATAATCTACGAGGAGGAGCTGCTGCAGGAGAGAGAGCAGGACAAACACAGGGATAATCTACGAGGAGGAGCTGCTGCAGGAGAGAGAGCAGGACAAACACAGGGATAATCTACGAGGAGGAGAGGCCTAAGAAGGTACACTGGGTTGCACTTTTACAGCGACAATCAGCAGTTTAAATCATAACAAAGCGAGTCCCTGCCCCTGTTTTGGTGAAAAGCCGAGGAGTGGGGCTGGGGAAAAAGCAAAACTTGCACACCCTAGCTATCTGGAAGGATGGTTGCCACCCTGATATAAAATATTGCAACATTACAACCAAATATTTTGTCTTTACAAAGTTATCCCCTCATTCAATGAATCAGGGATCAGCTGGATAAGGTAGACTACTTCAAAGTATCTAAAAATATACATATTTATACAGTTGAAGTCGGTAGTTTACATACACCTTAGCCAAATACATTTAAACTCCGTTTTTTCACAATTTCTGACTTTTAATCCTAGTAAAAATTAGGTCAGTCTTAGGTCAGTTAGGATCACCACTTTATTTTAAGAATGTGAAATGTTAGAATAATAGTAGAGAGAATGATTTATTTCAGCTTTTATTCTTTCATCACATTCCCAGTGGGTCAGAAGTTTACATACACTCAATTAGTATTTGGTAGCAATGCCTTTAACTTGTTTAACTTGGGTCAAATGTTTTGGGTATCCTTCCACAAGCTTCCCACCATAAGTTGGGTGAATTTTGGCCCATTCGTCCTGACAGAGCTGGTGTAACTGAGTCAGGTTTGTAGGCCTCCTTGCTCGCACACGCTTTTTCAGTTCTGCCCACAAATGTTCTATAGGATTGAGGTCAGGGCTTTGTGATGGCCACTCCAATACCTTGACTTTGTTGTCCTTAAGCCATTTTGCCACACCTTTGGAAGTATGCTTGGGGTCATTGTCCATTTGGAAGACCCATTTGTGATCAAGCTTTAACTTCCTGACTGATGTCTTGAGATGTTGCTTCAATATATCCACATAATTTTCCTTTCTCATGAAGCCATCTATTTTGTAAAGTGCACCAGTCCCTCCTGCAGTAAAGCACCCCCATAACATGATGCTGCCACCCCGGTGCTTCACGGTTAGGATGGTGTTCTTCGGTTTACAAGACTCCCCCCTTTTCCAACAAACAGAATGATGGTCATTATGGCCAAACAGTTCTATTTTTGTTTCATCAGACCAGAGGACATTTCCCCAAAAAGTACAATCTTTGTCCCCATGTGCAGTTGCAAACCGTAGTCTGGCATTTTTATGGAGGTTTTGGAGCAGTGGCTTCTTCCTTGCTGAGCAGCCTTTCAGGTTTGGTCGATATAGGACTCGTTTTACTGTGGATATAGATACTTTTCTACCTGTTTCCCCCAGCATCTTCACAAGGTCCTTTGCTGTTGTTCTGGGATTGTTTGGACTTTTCGCAGAACGTGTCTCCTTCCTGAGCGGTATGATGGCTGCGTAGTCCCATGGTGTTTATACTTGTGTACTATTGTTTGTACAGATGAACGCGGTACCTTCAGGCGTTTGGAAATTGCTCCCAAGGATGAACCAGACTTGTGGAGGTCTACATTATTTTTCTGAGGTCTTGGCTGATTTCTTTTGATTTTCCCATGATGTCAAGCTAATAGGCACCGAGTTTGAAGGTAGGCCTTGAAATACATCCACAGGTACACGTCCAATTGACTTAAATTATGTCAATTAGCCCATCAGAAGCAATGACATCCTCCTAAAGCCATGACATAATTTTAAATGCATGTAAACCTCTGACCCACTGGAATTGTGATACAGTGGATAAGTGAAATAATCTGTCTGTAAACAATTGTTGGAGAAATGACTTGTGTCATGCACAAAGTAGATGTCCTAACCAACTTGCCGAGTGGTTGAAAAACGAGTGTTAATGACTCCAACCTAAGTGTATGTAAACTCCCGACTTCAACTGCATGTTGTGTCTGTTATGTGTTATATATGTGTTATAATCTGTTATATCTGTGCTGTACCTGTTATATCTGTGTTGTACCTGTTATATCTGTTATAATCTGTTATATCTGTGCTGTACCTGTTATATCTGTGCTGTACCTGTTATATCTGTTATAATCTGTTATATCTGTGCTGTACCTGTTATATCTGTGTTATATCTGTGTTGTACCTGTTATATCTGTGTTAAATATGTTATATCTGTGCTGTACCTGTTATATCTGTGCTTAATATCTGTTATAATTATATCTGTGTTATATCTGTTATAATCTGTTATATCTGTATTGTACCTGTTATATCTGTGCTGTACCTGTTATATCTGTTATAATCTGTTATATCTGTGTTGTACCTGTTATATCTGTGTTGTATCTGTTATATCTGTGTTATAATATGTTATATCTGTGTTAAATATGTTATATCTGTGTTATAATCCTGTTATATCTGTTATATCTGTTATAATCTGTTATATCTGTGCTGTACCTATTATATCTGTTATAATCTGTGATATCTGTGTTGTACCTGTCATATCTGTGTTGTACCTGTTATATCTGTGTGTAAATATGTTATATCTGTGTTAAATATCTTATAATATGTTATATCTGTGTTAAATATGTTATATCTGTTATATCTGTTAAATATGTTATAATATGTTATATCTGTGTTAAATATGTTATATCTGTGTTATATCTGTGCTTAAATATGTTATATCTGTGTCTGTGTTAAATATGTTATATCTGTGTTAAATATGTTATATCTGTGTTAAATATGTTATATCTGTGCTGTTATATCTGTTAAATCTGTGATATCTGTGTTGTATCTGTGTTGTCCCGTGTTGTCCTGTCACCTGTACTCTGAAATCTCCATCCCTAACTACAACATTTTCAGACAAGATAGAACGGTTAAAGGGGGCGGTGTTGCATATCTACTGCAGAGATAGCCTGCAGAGTTCTGTCATACTATTCAGGTCTGTACCCAAACAATTTGAATTTATACTTTTAAAAATCCAACTCTCTAAAAACAAGTCTCTCACCGTTGCCGCCTGCTATAGACCACCCTCTGCCCCCAGCTGTGCTCTGGACACCATATGTGAACTGATTGCCCCCCATCTATCTTCAGAGCTGGTGCTGCTAGGCAACCTAAACTGGAACATGCTTAAAGATAGTGAGGGAGATAAGTGTTTCCAGTTTCAGAGCAGCCTGTTATATCTGTGTTTACTGTACCTGTACATAGCCCATCTATAATTTAGCCCAAACAACTACCTCTTCCCTACTGTATTTATTTATTTTGCTTCTTTGCACCCCATTATTTATATCTCTATATCTTTGCACATTTTTCCACTACAAGTCAACCATTCCAGTGTTTTATACTTATATTGTATCATATTATATTGTATTTACCTGTTAAATCTGTTACCATGGCCTTTTTTGCCTTTACCTCCTTCATCTCATCTCATATCTGCTCAATTGTTATATAGACTTATTTTTCTACTGTGTTATTGACTGTATGTTTGTTTTACTCCATGTGTAACTCTTGTGTTGTTGTATGTGTTGAACTGCTTTGCTTTATCTTGGCCAGGTCCTGTCAATTGTAAATGAGAACTTGTTCTCAACTGGCCTACCTGGTTAAATAAAGGTGAAATAAAATAAAAAAACTAAAAATGTGTGTACTCACCCAGAGGGCTACAGCAGTACTCACCCAGAGGGCTACAGCAGTACTCACCCAGATTTATTTATTTTGGGCTATTTATATCAGCAGTACTCACCCAGAGGGCTACACCATGGCCTTTTTGCCTTTACTCATCCCAGAGGGCTACAGTAGTACTCACCCAGAGGTTGTTGTATGTGTTGACAGTACAGTTGTAAATGAGAACTTGCCCAGACCTGGGCTACAGCAGTACTCACCCAGAGGGCTACAGCAGTACTCACCCAGAGGGCTACAGTACTCACCCAGAGGGCTACAGCAGTACTCACCCAGAGGGCTACAGTATTCACCCAGAGGGCTACAGCAGTACTCACCCAGAGGGTGACAGCAGTACTCACCCAGAGGGTGACAGCAGTACTCACCCAGAGGGTGACAGCAGTACTCACCCAGAGGTCTACAGCAGTACTCACCCAGAGAGGCTACAGTAGTACTCACCCAGAGGGCTACAGTAGTACTCACCCAGAGGGCTACAGTAGTACTCACCCAGAGGGCTACAGTAGTACTCACCCAGAGGGCGACAGCAGTACTCACCCAGAGGGCTACAGCAGTACTCACCCAGAGGGCTACAGCAGTACTCACCCAGAGGGCTACAGTAGTACTCACCGAGAGGGCGACAGCAGTACTCACCCAGAGGGCTACAGCAGTACTCACCCAGAGGGCTACAGTAGTACTCACCGAGAGGGCTACAGCAGTACTCACCCAGAGGGCTACAGTAGTACTCACCCAGAGGGTGACAGCAGTACTCACCCAGAGTGATGTATGTAGCGGTGACCACAGCTCCCAGTGTATTCTGAACAGCCTCTCCTACTGAGTGTCCCTCCTTCCTCCTCCTCCAGCAGCTCTACCACACACACACACACACACACACACACACACACACACACACACACACACACACACACACACAACCACGAAGAAAAGAAGAAAACAACCACAGATTTATGTTTCACATATTAATTTACAAGATGTGTAAATCCGATAGGAAGAGTAAGAAATTAACAGTAAAAGAGGGAAACATTTTCTCTGTCTGTTAATCTGGATACATGATTTCCCGCCTAATTCGGGGGGGGGGGACTCCAGTTAAATATGGTGATATTATTTTTGATGATATATCATACAGTTTTGACAATATTGCAATGTTATTTTTTTGCGCTAGTTGTCTGTACCTGCACCAAAACTATTTTGTCATGACTCTCTGGTCCCTCTGCAGCAGACATATGGTGAGCAATATGTTTGGAACATCGAATCGCAATAAATTCACAGTGTGGAAATGCAATACATACGGAGCATTCGGAAAGTAGTCAGACCCCTTCACTTTTTTACATTTTGTTACGTTACAGCCATATTCTAAAATGTATTAAATAGACACAAAATATCCAATAATGACATCACAATACCCCATCATGACATCACAATACCCCCATAATGACAAAGCAAAAACCGTTTTTTTAATACATTTTTGCACGTTTATTACAAATAAAAAACTGAAATATCACATTTACATAAGTATTCAGACCCTTTACTCAGTACTTTGTTGGAGCACCTTTGGCAGCGATTACAGCCTCGAGTCTTCTTGGGTATGATGCTACAAGCTTGGCTCACCTGTATTTGGGGAATTTGTCCCATTCTTCTCTGCAGATCTTCTCAAGCACTGTCAGCTGCTGCACAGCTATTTTCAGGTCTCTCCAGAGATGTTCGATCGTGTTCAAGTCCGGGCTCTGGCTGGGTCACTCAAAAACATTCAGAGACTTTTCCTGAAGCCACTCCTGTGTTGTCTTGGCTGTGTGCTTAAGGTCATTGTCCTGTTGGAAGGTGAACCTTTGCCCCAGCCTGAGGTCCTGAGAAATCTGGAGCAGGTTTTCATCAAGGATCTCTTTGTACTTTGCTCCATTCATCTTTCCCTCGATCCTGACTAGTCTCTCAGTCCCTGCTGCTGAAAAACATCCCCACAGCATCCTTCTGTAGCTCAGTTGGTAGAGCATGGCGCTTGTAACGCCAGGGTAGTGGGTTCGATTCCCGGGACCACCCATACGTAGAATGTATGCACACATGACTGTAAGTCGCTTTGGATAAAAGCGTCTGCTAAATGGCATATATATCATGCTGCCACCACCATGCTTCACAGTAGGGATGGTGCCTGGTTTCCTCCATACCACAAAGGCCTGATTGGTGGAGTGCTGCAGAGATGGTTGTCCTTCCGGAAGGTTCTCCCATCACCACAGAGGAACTCTGGAGCTCTATCAGAGTAACCATTGGGGTCTTGGTCGCCCCCCTGACCATGGCCCTTCTCCCCCGATTGCTCAGTTTGGCCGGGTAACCAGCTCTAGGAAGAATCTCGGTGGTTCCAAACTTCTTCCATTTAAGAATGATCTCTGTGTTCTTGGGGACCTTCAATGTTGCAGAAATGTTTTGGTACCCTTTCCCAGATCTGTGGAATGACACAGTCCTGTCTCTGAGCTCTACGTACAATTCCTTCGACCTCCTGGCTTGGTTTTTGCTCTGACATGCACTGTCAACTGTGGGAACTTATATAGACAGGTTTGTGCCTTTCCACATCATGTCCAATCAAATGAATTTACTACAGGTGGACACCAATCAAGTTGTAGAAACATCTCAAGGATGATCAATGGAAACAGGATGCACCTGAGCTCAGTTTTGAGTCTCATAACAAAGGGTCTGAATACTTATGTAAATAAGGTATTTCTGTTTTTTTTGTTTTTTTTTCATAAATTTACATTTACATTTACATTTAAGTCATTTAGCAGACTCTCTTATCCAGAGCGACTTACAAATTGGTGCATTCCCCTTATAAATTAGCAAACATTTCTCAAAACCTGTTTTCGCTTTGTCATTATGGGGTTTTGTGTGTAGATTGATGAGGAAAAACGTGCATTTAATCAATTTTAGAATAAGGCTGTAATGTAAGAAAATGTGGAAAAAGTCAAGGGGTCTGAATACATTCTGAATGCTCTGTACAGTATCGTATAGGCACCTACAGTAAGTATCATGTTAATGTGGTATTGTGAGGTCCCTGGCAATTCCTAGTTCATATGGCATACAGTTTTATCTAAGAGTATTCTTTAATAAAGACCTATTGGGACATCATAGGATCACTGTAGAAAAAACATGTCCTTACCTTCTTTTTTTAACGTTTTTTTATTTTAGTTTTATTACCCCTTTTTCCTCCCCAATTGGTAGTTACAGTCTTGTCCCATCGCTGCAACTCCTGTACGGAGGTGAAGGTCGAGAGCCGTGCGTCCTCCGAAACACAGCCCAGCCAAGCCGCACTGCTTCTTGACACAACGCCCGCCAGCCGCACCAATGTGTCGGAGGAAACACCTGGCGACCTGGTAAGCGTGCATTGCGCCCGGCCCGCCACAGGAGTCGATAGTGCGCGATGGGAGAAGAACATCCCTGCCGGCCAAACCCTCCCCGAAACCCGGACGATTGTTCGCCGCCCCATAGGTCTCCCAGTCGTGGCCGGCTGTGACAGAGCCTGGACTCAAACCAGGATCTCCAGTGGCACAGATAGCACTCGGGAGGCCCGTCCTTACCTTCTGAGATGCTCCGGTTCAGGAAGCAGGCATCACAGACCCGTACGGGGGCGAGCCCCCAGCCCCTCGTAGGAACAGGACGGTTCTTGGTGGAGCAGCCGTCACAGAAACCCTCTCCACAGGCACGGCAGTGGTGCTTAGTATCGTTGTCCTGGAACACCTCACTGCACTTACACAGAACACAGAGACACAGAGACACAGAGAACACAGAGAACACAGAGAGCACAGAGAACACAGAGAACACAGAGAACACAGAGACACAGAGAGCACAGAGACACAGAGAGCACAGAGACACAGAGACCACAGAGAACACAGAGAACACAGAGACACAGAGACACAGAGAGCACAGAGAACACAGAGACCACAGAGAACACAGAGAACACAGAGACACAGAGAACACAGAGAACACAGAGACCACAGAGAACACAGAGACCACAGAGAACACAGAGAACACAGAGACACAGAGACATAGAGAACACAGAGACACAGAGACACAGAGAACACAGAGACACAGAGAACACAGAGACACAGAGAACACAGAGACCACAGAGACACAGAGAACACAGAGAGCACAGAGACACAGAGAACACAGAGACACAGAGAACACAGAGACACAGAGAGCACAGAGACACAGAGAACACAGAGACCACAGAGAATGCACAGAGACACAGAGACACAGAGAACACAGAGAACACAGAGAGCACAGAGAACACAGAGAACACAGAGAACACAGAGACACAGAGAGCACAGAGACACAGAGAGCACAGAGACACAGAGAGCACAGGAGAGAGATTATATCACAGGCTGAAAACACAAGCACACATAGGAGGAATGGACAGTCTTTACACAGTCATAGGAGGAATGGACAGTCTTTACACAGTCATAGGAGGAATGGACAGTCTTTACACAGTCATAGGAGGAATGGACAGTCTTTACACAGTCATAGGAGGAATGGACAGTCTTTACACAGTCATAGGAGGAATGGACAGTCTTTACACAGTCATAGGAGGAATGGACAGTCTACACAGTCATAGGAGGAATGGACAGTCTTTACACAGTCATAGGAGCAATGGACAGTCTTTACACAGTCATAGGAGCAATGGACAGTCTTTACACAGTCATAGGAGGAATGGACAGTCTACACAGTCATAGGAGGAATGGACAGTCTTTACACAGTCATAGGAGGAATGGACAGTCTTTACACAGTCATAGGAGGAATGGACAGTCTACACAGTCATAGGAGCAATGGACAGTCTTTACACAGTTATAGGAGGAATGGACAGTCTTTACACAGTTATAGGAGGAATGGACAGTCTACACAGTCATATGAGGAATGGACAGTCTTTATACAGTCATAAACAATAAACCTTGACAGCATGGACATGTCTAAAGATGTTGACTGCACAGCTGAGGCTTGAGAACTTAGGGAATCACTGGGTTAGAATTAAGTACATCTGACTGCCCTACATACCTCTTCATAAATGAGTGAGAGAGAAAGAGAGGGAGAGAAAAAAAGGGAGAGAAAAAGAGGGAGAAAGGGAGAAAGAGATAGATACTGCATTACTACAACCCTCAACATAGCCTTCATTGCCAGTGAGTCACTGCATCTCCATGTTGGTTCTGAAAATGCATATGTCAGCCATGTTGGATCCATGCTGTGTCTATATCAGTATGGCCAGATGGCTGTGAGGACCACGTACCAGGATGAGGGAGTTGGGTTTCCAGCAGCCCGGGGCGATCTGGTCGATGAGCCAGGAAGTGACAGCTTTGGCAGGTTTCACACTGAGCTCTGACACGCTCTGGGAGATGTAGTTCACACCATCCAACAGTCTCTGAGCTGCATTTTTGTTGTCCTTCAGAAAACCATCCGACTGGAGAGAGGAGAGAGAGTGGAAGGAGCGAGAGAGAGGGGAAAGAGAGAGAGAGAGAGAGAGAGAGAGAGAGAGAGAGAGAGAGAGAGAGAGAGAGAGAGAGAGAGAGAGAGAGAGAGAGAGAGAGAGAGAGAGAGAGAGAGAGAGAGAGAGAGAGAGAGAGAGAGAAGGGAAGGGAGGAGAGTGGAAGGAGTGAGACAGGGAGAGAGGGGAAAGAGAGAGAGAGAGAGGGGAAAGGGCGAGAGAGAGGGGAAAGAGAGAGAGAGAGAGAGAGAGAGAGAGAGAGAGAGAAGGTAAGGGAGGAGAGTGGAAGGAGTAAGACAGGGAGAGAGGGGAAAGAGAGAGAGAGAGGAAAGAGAGAGAGAGAAAAGAGAGAGAGAGAGGGGAAAGAGAGAGAGAGAAAAGAGAGAGAGACAGAGACACACAGAGAGAGAGAGAGAGAGAGAGAGAGAGAGAAAGGGAGAGAGAGAAAGGGAGAGAGAGAAAGGGAGAGAGAGAGAGAAGGGCAGTAATATGAGTGACAGAGAAGTCAGTCAGTATGTATAGCTCATTACGGTACATTCTAGATTCTACCTTCTAGAGGCTTCATTTTGGAGCGGCAGGTACCCTAGTGGTTGGAGCGTTGGGCCAGTAACTGAAAAGTTGCTAGATCAAATCCCAGAGCTGACAAGGTAAAAAAATATATATCGTTCTGCCCCTGAACAAGGCAGTTAACCCACTGTTCTCCAGTAGGCCGTCATTGTAAATAAGAATTTGTTCTTAACTGACTTGCCTGGTTAAATAAAGGTTAATTAAATAAAAGTTGCCAAACTGAAAGAACCAGTGGCTGCTCTGGTATGTTGTCGACCGCGTGTCAATGTGTAAAGCTTCTAGAATAATCCAGACGAGGGGCCATAGCCTCTCAGCGAAGGAATGCTGATCACTTTCACCTGTCAGATCACAATGAATAAGATGACGTGAACAGGGGGAAATCTGATCCTAGATCAGCACTCTGACGCTTTATGAATATGGGCCGTGGGATGAGTAGGGGAGTCGTCTCCTGTTCTTACCCCAGGTCAGATGTGCTGTATCTCAGTCCTAACCACTGGGTCCTGGTTCCCTGCTCTCCTGTTCTTACCCCAGGTCAGATGTGCTGTATCTCAGTCCTAACCACTGGGTCCTGGTTCCCTCCTCTCTTGTTCTTTATTAAATTGTATTTCTTAAAAGGTGTAGATCAGCTTTAATATTGCAGATAGATTGTAGCCTCCATCAATGTAATTGTCTGCGTCATTTTCAATCCCCCATACATTTTTTTGTAAATATACACAGTACCAGTCAAAATATTGACCAAGGAGGGTGATGGAGTGCTGCATCAGATGACCTGGCCTCCACAATCCGCCGACATCTACCCAATTGAGATGGTTTGGGATGAGTTGGACCACAGAATGAAGGAAAAGCAGCCAACAAGTGCTCAGCATATGTGGGAACTCCTTCAAGACTGTTGGAAAGCATTCCTCATGGAGCTGGTTGAGAGAATGCCAAAGAGTGTCAAAAGCTGTCATCAAAGTTGTCATCAAGGCAAAGGGTGGCTACTTTAAAGAATCTCAAATATATTGTGATTTGTTTAACACTTTTTTGGTTACTTCATGATTCCATAAGTGTTATTTCATAGTCTTCACTATTATTCTGCAATGTAGATAACTGTAAGAATAAAGAAAACCCATTGAATGAGTAGGTGTGTCCAAACTTTTGACTGGTACACATATCTGTATATACAGTGGGGCAAAAAAAGTATTTAGTCAGCCACCAATTGTGCAAATGTTCTCCAACTTAAAAAGATGAGAGAGGCCTGAATTTTCATCATAGGTACACTTCAACTATGACAGACAAAATGAAGGAAAAAAAATCCAGAAAAATCACATTATAGGATTTTTTTATGAATTTATTTGCAAATTATGGTGGAAAATAAGTATTTGGTCAAAAACAAAAGTTTCTCTCAATACTTTGTTATATACCCTTTGTTGGCAATGACAGAGGTCAAACGTTTTCTGTAAGTACATAAATCGTACATATCTTAATTTATTTCCACAATTAAGGAATAATATGTAATAAAATGTTGGCATTTCATATGAAGGATTGTTACATACAACCAGGATCGGCATGACAAAAATAATTATAATTATTGTGACTCATCCTGTTTTGTCCCTAACATCATTACCCCGTAGCAACAGATGTGGGGGACGGACACACACACACACTCCATCATTACCCCATAGCAACAGATGTGGGGGACGGACACACACACACTCCATCATTACCCCATAGCAACAGATGTGGGACACACACACACACACACTCCATCATTACCCCATAGCAACAGATGTGGGGGACGGACACACACACACACACACACTCCATCATTACCCCATAGCAACAGATGTGGGGGACGGTCACACACACACTCCATCATTACCCCATAGCAACAGATGTGGGGGACGGACACACACACACACTCCATCATTACCCCATAGCAACAGATGTGGGGGACGGACACACACACACTCCATCATTACCCCATAGCAACAGATGTGGGGGACGGACACACACACACACTCCATCATTACCCCATAGCAACAGATGTGGGACACACACACACACACTCCATCATTACCCCACAGCAACAGATGTGGGGGACGGACACACACACACTCCATCATTACCCCATAGCAACAGATATGGGGGACGGACACACACACACACACACACACACACACACACACACACACACACACACACACACACACACACACACACACACACACCTGCAGGGCTCTGTATATGACGCTTGCGAAACGAGGTGAGCGAGTAGTGTTGTTATCTAACTGTTGCTCCAGGCTCCGCAGCAGACCACTAAAATCTGGCGGGGGGTTAAGTTCGAGTCCCGCGATACTGGATGGAGCTGAAGGCCTCGGGAAACAGACCCACCTTCCTGAAATGTTCCTGGAGCAGACGCTCTGCAGACTCTGATGGGTTGTCTGGAGAGAGGGGGAGTGAGATGTAGAGAAGAGAGGGAGAAAGAGATGCAGAGAGCCGAGGGGAAGAGAGAGAGAGAGAGAGAGAGAGAGAGAGAGAGAGATGTCGAGGAGAGAGAGATAGATAGAGAAAGATGTAGAGGAGAGAGGGGAAGAGAGAGAGAGATGTAGAGGAGAGAGGGAGAAAGAGATGTAGATGGGAGAGGGGAAGAGAGAGAGAGAGAAAGAGATGTAGAGGGGAGAGGGGAAGAGAGAGAGAGAGAAAGAGATATAGAGGGGAGAGAGATAGATAGATAGAGAAAGATGTAGAGGAGAGAGGGGAAGAGAGAGACAGAGAGAGAGAGAGAGAGAGAGAGAGAGAGAGAGAGAGAGAGAGAGAGAGAGAGAGACAGAGAGAAAGAGAGACAGGGAGAGAGAGAGAGAGAGAGAGAGAGAGAGAGAGAGAGAGAGAGGGGAGAGAGATAGATAGATAGAGAAAGATGTAGAGGAGAGAGGGGGAGAGACAGAGAGAGAGAGAGAGAGAGAGAGAGAGAGAGAGAGATAGAGGGGAGAGAGATAGATAGATAGAGAAAGATGTAGAGGAGAGAGGGGGAGAGACAGAGAGACAGAGAGAGAGAGACAGAGAGAGAGAGAGAGAGAGAGAGAGAGAGACAGAGAGACAGAGAGAGACAGAGAGAGACGGAGAGAGAGCAGTGGATGAAGAAGAGAAAAGAGGGGAAGACAGTCTTGATTTTAGAGAGTGGTGATTGTAAGTAGAGGTGAATGGACTAGGCTATGACAAGTTATTTACACTTTCTAAACTGAAAACTGAATTGAGGGCAATCCTGCTATGGCCTCTATCTCTGTCTCAACCCTGACCCTGTTTGTCTGTCTGACCCCTGACCCTGTCCCCCAACCTGAACCCAGCTGTTTGTCTGTCTGATCCCTGACCCTGTCCCCCAACCTGAACCCAGCTGTTTGTCTGTCTGACCCCTGACCCTGTCCCCCAACCTGAACCCAGCTGTTTGTCTGTCTGACCCCTGACCCTGTCCCCCAACCTGAAACCAGCTGTTTGTCTGTCTGACCCTGTCCCCAGCTGTTTGTCTGTCTGACCCCTGACCCTGTCCCCCAACCTGAAACCAGCTGTTTGTCTGTCTGTCTGACCCTGTCCCCCAACCTGAACCCAGCTGTTTGTCTATCTGACCCCTGACCCTGTCCCCCAACCTGAAACCAGCTGTTTGTCTGTCTGACCCTGTCCCCCAACCTGAACCCAGCTGTTTGTCTGTCTGACCCCTGACCCTGTCCCCCAACCTGAAACCAGCTGTTTGTCTGTCTGTCTGACCCTGTCCCCCAACCTGAACCCATCTGTTTGTCTGTCTGACCCCTGACCCTGTCCCCCAACCTGAACCCAGCTGTTTGTCTGTCTGACCCTGTCCCCCAACCTGAACCCATCTGTTTGTCTGTCTGACCCCTGACCCTATCCCCCAACCTGAACCCAGCTGTTTGTCTGTCTGACCCCTGACCCTGTCCCCCAACCTGAACCCAGCTGTTTGTCTGTCTGACCCTGTCCCCCAACCTGAACCCAGCTGTTTGTGCTCTTGTCAACTTCATTGACATGACAGCACAAACAGACTGGCACTCAGGTTAAGCCAACCAGAAGCACCTAACTGAGTCCAGTAGCTTGGTGTGGACAGTCTCGTGGAAGACAATAAGAGCTGGTCCCAGAGTGGACAGAGGGACGTCCAGGCCACACCGGGCCGTAGTGGCCTTCAGCTCCCTGGTGAAGAGCTTCAGATAGGCTTCCGAAGCATCACCTAGGAGCTTGAACAGGTCGTCGTGGAGACGGTCGGCATGGGTACGGTAGATAACGAGGTCGGAGACGGCAAGGACTTTGAGGAGCAGCAGGGTACGCTGGCCCTGATTGGATCCTAGGTGGGAACCGAGGGAGGTGAAGTGTTAGTAGATGTCTGCTGACTGGTTAGTGCTCCCAATGTGATCATCATCAAAAGCCTTTAGGCCTTCCCCTCGACAGACAGACAGCTTTCCCCTCGACAGACAGACAGACAGCATTCCCCTCGGCAGACAGACAGACAGCATTCTCCTCGGCAGTCACACAGACAGCATTCCCCTCGGCAGACAGACATACACCATTCCCCTCGACAGACAGACAGCATTCCCTCAACAGACAGACAGCATTCCCCTCAGACAGACAGACAGCATTCCCCTCAGACAGACAGACAGCATTCCCCTCAGACGGAGAAGTTATACTCTAGCCTAGTCTTTTGTTCCAACAAGGTTTTGACCAATCAGATGTCAGTCGAAGCCTTGCTGTTGTTTCTAGCTACCATCAGTGTATGTCCAGCTCCTGCTTCACATTTAGTCATGTTTAATTCTGTACCTGCCCCCAGCAGTCCCTCTGTGTCGATCACCACAACCCTGTGGATGGGGTTCATGGCAGCCCAGAGCAGGACTCCTGGGTGGGGGACGTCTGGAACACCTCTCGCCCCAGAAAGAAGGTGTGATTCAGGGCGTGGGACTTCCCCTCCCCCAGTGTTTCCAAAGATAGACACGACCTTGAGGAGTTCCTCTAGCCTGCAGTCCAGCCGGCTCACAAAGTCTTCCTCGTCCTGTAACTAGAGATTCAATACAACAGAGTTCAGTCTGTGGTGAAGTACTTTCCTCAACCAAACAGAGTATCGGTCTAGCCTGGTCCCAGATCTGTTGTCTCCTTCTATAGCCTGGTCCCAGATCTGTTGTCTCCTTCTATAGCCTGGTCCCAGATCTGTTGTCTCCTTCTATAGCCTGGTCCCAGATCTGTTGTCTCCTTCTATAGCCTGGTCCCAGATCTGTTGTCTCCTTCTATAGCCTGGTCCCAGATCTGTTGTCTCCTTCTATAGCCTGGTCCCAGATCTGTTGTCTCCTTCTATAGCCTGGTCCCAGATCTGTTGTCTCTTTCTATAGCCTGGTCCCAGATCTGTTGTCCCCTTCTATGGCCTGGTCCCAGATCTGTTGTCTCCTTCTATAGCCAGGTCCCAGATCTGTTGTCTCCTTCTATAGCCTAGTCCCAAATCTGTTGTCTCCTTCTATAGCCTGGTCCCAGATCTGTTGTCTCCTTCTATAGCCTGGTCCTAGATCTGTTGTCTCCTTCCATAGCCTGGTCCCAGATCTGTTGTCTCCTTCTATAGCCTGGTCCCAGATCTGTTGTCTCCTTCTATAGCCTGGTCCCAGATCTGTTGTCTCCTTCTATAGCCTGGTCCTAGATCTGTTGTCTCCTTCCATAGCCTGGTCCCAGATCTGTTGTCTCCTTCCATAGCCTGGTCCCAGATCTGGTGTCTCCTTCCATAGCCTGGTCCCAGATCTGTTTGTGCACTTGCCAGCTCCATTGTTCATTGACATGTCAATGACTGACAAGGAGTTGGCATGATTGCACAAAGATGGACACTCACACGATTATTGGTCTTCTTAACCAATATTTTCTTGTACAGCCGGCAGTCCTCCAATCTGAATCGAAGGACGATTATTTAAGATATTTCTCCTTGGAGTTGCATACAGATTGTCAAACTGCAAACTGCCTTATACCCTTCATCCAATCTTTTCAGATATACACAAGTTCCTAGTGATTAGTCTACAGTGAGGGGGCTGATTAGAGTCTACAGTGAGGGAGTTGATTATAGTCTACAGTGAGGGGGTTGACTAGTGTCTACAGTGAGGGGGTTGACTAGTGTATACAGTGAGGGGGTTGACTAGTGTATACAGTGAGGGGGTTGACTAGTGTCTACAGTGAGGGGGTTGACTAGTGTCTACAGTGAGGGGGTTGATTAGTGTCTACAGTGAGGGGGTTGACTAGTGTCTACAGTGAGGGGGTTGATTCTGTGAGGGGGTTGATTAGAGTCTACAGTGAGGGGGTTGATTAGAGTCTACAGTGAGGGGGTTGACTAGTGTCTACAGTGAGGGGGTTGACTAGTGTCTACAGTGAGGGGGTTGATTAGTGTCTACAGTGAGGGGGTTGACTAGTGTCTACAGTGAGGGGGTTGATTAGTGTCTACAGTGAGGGGGTTGATTAGAGTCTACAGTGAGGGGGTTGATTAGAGTCTACAGTCAGGGGGTTGATTAGAGTCTACAGTGAGGGAGTTGATTAGTGTCTACAGTGAGGGGGTTGACTAGTGTCTACAGTGAGGGGGTTGACTAGTGTATACAGTGAGGGGGCTGATTAGAGTCTACAGTGAGGGGGTTGATTAGTGTCTACAGTGAGGGGGTTGACTAGTGTCTACAGTGAGGGGGTTGATTAGTGTCTACAGTGAGGGGGTTGATTAGAGTCTACAGTGAGGGGGTTGATTAGAGTCTACAGTGAGGGGGTTGATTAGTGTCTACAGTGAGGGGGTTGACTAGTGTCTATAGTGAGGGGGTTGATTAGTGTCTACAGTGAGGGGGTTGATTAGTGTCTACAGTGAGGGGGTTGATTAGAGTCTACAGTGAGGGAGTTGATTAGTGTCTACAGTGAGGGGGTTGACTAGTGTCTACAGTGAGGGGGTTGACTAGTGTATACAGTGAGGGGGCTGATTAGAGTCTACAGTGAGGGGGTTGATTAGTGTCTACAGTGAGGGGGTTGACTAGTGTCTACAGTGAGGGGGTTGATTAGTGTCTACAGTGAGGGGGTTGATTAGAGTCTACAGTGAGGGGGTTGATTAGAGTCTACAGTGAGGGGGTTGATTAGTGTCTACAGTGAGGGGGTTGACTAGTGTCTATAGTGAGGGGGTTGATTAGTGTCTACAGTGAGGGGGTTGATTAGTGTCTACAGTGAGGGGGTTGATTAGAGTCTACAGTGAGGGGGTTGAGTATGACTCTGTGGGGCCTGGTCCAAAATAAGTACACTATAAAGGGAACAGGGTGCCATTTGGGATGCATTCAAGCACACAATATGTCACTCACCTGCATCTCCTCCTTCTCATCCACCAGTAAGAAACTGCACACCTTCTCCAGTTTTGCTTTCAGGGCATCCATCTCCAGCCTCCAGGCTACTATCCTGGGCTTTCACCGGAGGAGGGTAGAGGGTCACAGGGTGCTTCCTCTTGTTCACCCCGCTGTGGCTCCGCTTCTGGCAGTCCAGAGGTTACTCTTACAGCCCTGGCAGCGCACCACTGCCCTCAGCCAGCCCCTGTTCACCCCAAAGCCGCGGTTGTCCCCTTTACAGGAGTCACAGAAAGGGACGCACGTCCCGGGACGATGCGTTCCTGGCGATGGAGCTCTAGCTCGCGGAGGACGCACTGCAGGCTGCCGCACTCGTCGCAATCGAAGGCGGCGGCGTCTGAGCCACCGCAGGCGTAGCTCTCCAGCTCTCCTGACACACCAGGATGGTGTTGATCCCTTTACCTACAGACGGACCTTGACCACTCATAATTAACACTTCGGTGTGGTACTGCTAACAAGTGCGCCTTTATGCCTATAATCTGTGCCTGAGGAACTGTTGCTGAAGAGTCGAAAACTACACTCGGGATAACGATACCAGACTGATGTAGAATATGTTTATGGCTATAGTCTGTAAGGTGTTAAAGATTTAAATGTTTTCTTATTTAGTACGTTATGGTAGTAGTGCCTCTTCTATACTCCCCAAAAACACTTAGCAGATCAATTTTCAAAAATGAACTGTAACAGATCACTTTGACATCAAATGACTCTTTAAATTACAGATCTGTCTGTGTGTCAGCAAAACAATCATAACGATTTCCTACATACATGTCCAAACATGCAGCCAGCACCACCTGCAAGGAATCGATAGCTATCAACCACCAATAACATTGGCATTAGCTAACGTTAGATAGCTTGGTGTTTGTTTAGCTGCTGTTGTTGTTGGCTAAGCGACTTTGAGAGTATAAATTGACAACCGTGACTGTGCAAAAACAACAAATCTGCATATATATATATATATATAAAGAAAACACTAACATATGTCATTTACTCCACATCAACTGAAACGACCCATTTCTCAAGAACCAACCCATCAACAAAAGCCTTTGTCAAGCCAAAAATATGGACCAAGCTTAGTTTGCCAAGATATTTCCTAACCTAAACGTTTTTTCACCTTCTACACACAAAACAACGCAATACTCTTTTAATAAACAAACATGGTATGCAATGTCAATCACAAAGATACCGTTGTGTATACATATATTTATAAGGATCATTTCGCTGCCCATCAGCTGATCGGCTTGTTTTCATCCAGAAGTCAAAAGTTATAGACCGCGAAGCATCCTGGGAAATGTAGTTGTTGTTTGGAATAGCTTACTTTCCCCACAATGCACCTCAAAGTTTGTAGCTTGCCAGTTCGGTCAAAGAGGTTTTCTCATCGATGTTGACCTAGTTTTGTGCAATTAATAGTCAATATTGAGAGGAAGTGAATTTCCGGATTCACGTATTTGCCTTGCTTTGAAGTAAACTAGTAACTTAGCGTATGCAAATATGTTAGTTATTGTTAATTGTTTTTAAATAGTTTATTCAGTCTCCACATTGTTAGCTATAGCTCGTAAGCTGTCTTCTCACTGGAGACGTTAGAGCTAGCCTACATTAGTTAGACGATAGCTAACGTTAGCTAGACATCACTCCAGTTCCAGCTATTGATATTCAGTCATCTAGAGTTTATGCAGAACGGTGACCAGCATTACAGCATGGAAGATGAAACCTACACGGACATCGACGGCAAGGCCATCTCTCTGGAGTGTCAAAGTCACTCGGGTTTCTGCAGGGAGTTCACGGTTAGCTCGGCTAAAGTCTCCATAGGCAGAGTGATGGCTTACACTTGCGCCGTCTGGCTATCGGCCTACATCATATTCTTCGTCACCGAGGTAAGGAGACTAGGGGATTTAGTCCCAAATGGCACCCCATGGGACTCTCGTGAGATGTAGTGCACTATATAGGGTAAAGGGTTCCAATTGGGACTTCCTTTCAGATACCCACTGGCACCTGCGTCACTGGTCAACAATCCAGTTCCCGGGAAGCTACTGGGTGTGCAGGATTTTGTTCCAGCCCGACACTAACACATCTGATTCAACCAACTGCTCAGCAGGTGTTGTGTGGTTGTATCGGTGGTGTTAGTGCAGGTCTAGAACAAAAGCGTGCCCCTATAGCACTTTAGGGCCAGTGTCGGTAACCCACTAAGCTAGATGAATCATTTAATAATATAGCTAAGTATTATTGTTGTTGTTGTTGTGGTTCAATCAGTCCAATGCTGGTCTCTTCTCAAAGTCGCTGTATGTGGAGCACCCTGAGTCTACAGAGACATTGAAACTTTTTATTTTTTTTACTTCAATGCCATTCTCTTCATCTCTCTCCAGAACACAGCCGTTCTCTCCAGTGCCATAATCATCACCCTGGTCGGTATGATGGTTCACATCCACTTTGTGAAGGTGGACCATGAGACGCTGCTCATCATTGGTTCTCTGGGTGTCCAGGTGTCTTCTAGCTACGCCTCCGGCAGGGAGTCTACAGACTTCATAGAGATGGGCAAGATCAAAGACATAGTAATTAATGAAGCTATTCACATGGTGAGGAATATCAAAGACATAGTAATTAATGAAGCTATTCACATGGTGAGGAATATCAAATACATAGTAATTAATGAAGCTATTCACATGTTGAGGAAAATCAAAGACATAGTAATTAATGAAGCTATTCACATGGTGAGGAAAATCAAAGACATAGTAATTAATGAAGCTATTCACATGGTGAGGCAAATCAAAGACATAGTAATTAATCAAGCTATTCACATGGTGAGGAAAATCAAAGACATAGTAAATTAATGAAGCTATTCACATGGTGAGGAAAATCAAAGACATAGTAAATTAATGAAGCTATTCACATGGTGAGGAAAATCAAAGACATAGTAAATTAATGAAGCTATTCACATGGTGAGGAAAATCAAAGACATAGTAATTAATGAAGCTATTCACATGGTGAGGAAATAGGACACTGAGCTGATGAAGGTACATTTCCACAGTTGATTTGATCGTCACTAAAGGCGTTGACTGCTTCTCGTTCAGATGAAGTTCGATGGATCCTGCTATAACTTATCTGATGATCGTAGGACAGGGAACAATACATGACTGAAAGTCGCTTTGGATAAAATAGTCTGATAAATGGTACATACAATATTATTATATAGTATCTTATGATGTGTTTTTTCTTCTTCAGCAAACCGTCATCTACTATCTTTGCATCCTCTTGAAGGACCCCTCAGATCCAGAGGTAGTGTCTAGCGTGGTCCCGCTGTTTCAGGTGAGCTTCGGGATCATTATGGATATAACATACTGTTTAAAATGCATGTCTGTATCTAAATCAAATCAAGATTTATTTATACATGTCGGACATGTGAAATGTCCTGTGTTCTTCACATGGGGGGGAACGGAAGAAAATAAAACCTTTGGATCTGATGTAGTTTTACCCCGTGTTGAAGCCTAACCCTGCGTGTTGAAGCCTAACCCTGCGTGTTGAAGCCTGACCCTGAGTGTTGAAGCCTAACCCTGAGTGTTGAAGCCTAACCCTGAGTGTTGAAGCCTAACCCTGAGTGTTGAAGCCTAACCCTGAGTGTTGAAGCCTAACCCTGAGTGTTGAAGCCTAACCCTGAGTGTTGAAGCCTAACCCTGAGTGTTGAAGCCTAACCCTGAGTGTTGAAGCCTAACCCTGAGTGTTGAAGCCTAACCCTGAGTGTTGAAGCCTAACCCTGAGTGTTGAAGCCTGACCCTGAGTGTTGAAGCCTGACCCTGAGTGTTGAAGCCTAACCCTGAGTGTTGAAGCCTGACCCTGAGTGTTGAAGCCTGACCCTGAGTGTTGAAGCCTGACCCTGAGTGTTGAAGCCTGACCCTGAGTGTTGAAGCCTGACCCTGAGTGTTGAAGCCTAACCCTGAGTGTTGAAGCCTAACCCTGCGTGTTGAAGCCTAACCCTGAGTGTTGAAGCCTAACCCTGCGTGTTGAAGCCTGACCCTGCGTGTTGAAGCCTGACCCTGCGTGTTGAAGCCTGACCCTGCGTGTTGAAGCCTGACCCTGCGTGTTGAAGCCTGACCCTGCGTGTTGAAGCCTGACCCTGCGTGTTGAAGCCTGACCCTGCGTGTTGAAGCCTGACCCTGCGTGTTGAAGCCTGACCCTGCGTGTTGAAGCCTGACCCTGCGCGTTGAAGCCTGACCCTGCGCGTTGAAGCCTGACCCTGCGCGTTGAAGCCTGACCCTGCGCGTTGAAGCCTGACCCTGCGTGTTGAAGCCTGACCCTGCGTGTTGAAGCCTAACCCTGCGTGTTGAAGCCTAACCCTGCGTGTTGAAGCCTAACCCTGCGTGTTGAAGCCTAACCCTGCGTGTTGAAGCCTAACCCTGCGTGTTGAAGCCTAACCCTGCGCGTTGAAGCCTAACCCGGCGCGTTGAAGCCTAACCCGGCGCGTTGAAGTCTTTCTGACCTCTACATTCACCTTTCTGATTATAGTTTACCTTTCATTCCTCTTTCAGAGCTCAAAACCAAGGCTGAACTGCCTGGTCAAAGTGTACAAGAGCTGCCAGGAGATTCTAGCTAAGTGCTGATGGTGATGTCGTCATTTGGTAAACCGTCTGGGTGAACCACACTGACGTCATGTTGGAAAAGCACAGTCAATGACATCACTGCATACCGAGCCTTCAAACTACTGACTTCACCGCATACCAAGTCATGCAGCATGTTTTGAATGTTTCTCTGATTGTGTTAACAATTCCCAAATGGAAAGAAAAACTGATGATACACCTATTATTGTTTTATCTACTTTTTTGTCTTTTTTTGAAAAATTATTTTCAGGTCATTTTCCACACACCAGTTTTTAGTAATGCAAGACAAGATCCATTAGGTCATCCCACTAAAATATACTATACTCTTAAGATTCTCAGTAAGAGAGTAGTTTATGAATGTAAGTCCTTATTTAGTGTTACCTAATGTTGTTATTTACTTCTATGTCTTAGAATCTACTTGAACAGTGTTTACCTGGAACTATGTCCCTACTTGATAAGCTCGATAACTTTAAGGATTTCCTGTTGCAACTATGAATTTAGAAATAACCTCTTTTTTCTCCTTAGATGCAAATTTTTATATTATTATATATTTACAAATATTGTATTCCATTTGAAGAGTTAATAGTATTTATCATGTAATTTAAATAAGAATTTGTTCTTAAAACTGACTTGCCTAGTTAAATAAATAAAAAATATTTAAAAAATGTGCTCTCTCTAGCTGCTATTCTTTCCATCGCCAGTAGAGGGCAGGACCTACCACCTTTAACTCAAAACAGAACCATGTCCACCTGCCGCCATTGCTGTCGGCTAATGGGGATCCTACTGCTGCCATTATTTACTTGGACAGCCGGCAGTCCTGCAATAAGTTCAGCAATACAAATCAGATTTTTAAACTTAACCCTAACCTTAAACACACTTATCTTATACCTAACCTTATATTTTTAAGACCCAAAAGCTATTTTTTGTTTGTTTCTGACATAGTGGCCTACAGCCAAATTACAGTTGGTAAAGAAAAATATTAAGGATGAGCATGAACCCAGCTGATCTAGACAGACACTGTGTTATGTGGTCTAGATCTTCCATAACGGGGTCAATACGGACCGCAGGTATCATATAAACACACAAGACATTGGAAGAATGCATAGAATTGCAGGAAATTAGCTTTAAAACAGCTACAAAATATATCTGCCCCATGCAAAATGTGTAGAATTGTCGGGAAATTAGCTTTAAAACTGCAACATTTGCTCTCCGCCAACAATAGGGGTGGGAACAATTAGGGCTGGCATAGGTTGCGATGTGGGTTTGTTACTACGCTGAAAAATGATCCATTCGGACTGAAAGTAGTTGCTTTTAAATATACATATAAAACTGGAAAACTGTCATATGGTCTAGATAGACACTGTGTCATATGGTCTAGATAGACACTGTGTCATATGGTCTAGATAGACACTGTGTCATATAATATAGATAGACACTGTGTCATATGGTATAGATAGACACTGTGTTATATGGTCTAGGTAGACACTGTGTCATATGGTCTAGATAGACACTGTGTCATATGGTCTAGATAGACACTGTGTCATATGGTCTAGATAGACACTGTGTCATATGGTCTAGATAGACACTGTGTCATATGATCTAGATAGACACTGTGTCATATGGTCTAGATAGACACTGTGTCATATGGTCTAGATAGACACTGTGTCATATGGTCTAGATAGACACTGTGTCATATGGTCTATGGTCTAGGTAGACACTGTGTCATATGGTCTAGATAGACACTGTGTCATATGGTCTAGATAGACACTGTGTCATATGGTCTAGATAGACACTGTGTCATATGGTCTAGATAGACACTGTGTCATATGGTCTAGATAGACACTGTGTCATATGGTCTAGATAGGTCTAGATAGACACTGTGTCATATAATATAGATAGACACTGTGTCATATGGTCTAGATAGACACTGTGTCATATGGTCTAGATAGACACTGTGTCATATGGTCTAGATAGACACTGTGTCTATGGTCTAGATAGACACTGTGTCATATGGTCTAGGTGTCATAGAGATAGACACTGTGTCATATAATATAGATAGACATTAAATTTAATAGAACTATATGGTCTAGATAGACACTGTGTCATATAATCAGATAGACACTGTGTTATATGGTCTAGATAGACACTGTGTCATATAATATAGATAGACACTGTGTCATATAATATAGATAGACACTGTGTCATATAATATAGATAGACACTGTGTTATATGGTCTAGATAGACACTGTGTCATATGGTCTAGATAGACACTGTGTCATATGGTCTAGATAGACACTGTGTCATATGGTCTAGATAGACACTGTGTCATATGGTCTAGATAGACACTGTGTTATATGGTCTAGATAGACACTGTGTCATATAATATAGATAGACACTGTGTCATATGGTCTAGATAGACACTGTGTTATATGGTCTAGATAGACACTGTGTCATATAATATAGATAGACACTGTGTCATATGGTCTAGATAGACACTGTGTCATATGGTCTAGATAGACACTGTGTCATATGGTCTAGATAGACACTGTGTCATATGGTCTAGATAGACACTGTGTCATATGGTCTAGATAGACACTGTGTCATATGGTCTAGATAGACACTGTGTCATATAATATAGATAGACACTGTGTCATATGGTCTAGATAGACACTGTGTCATATGGTCTAGATAGACACTGTGTCATATGGTCTAGATAGACACTGTGTCATATGGTCTAGATAGACACTGTGTCATATGGTCTAGATAGACACTGTGTCATATGGTCTAGATAGACACTGTGTCATATGGTCTAGATAGACACTGTGTTATATGGTCTAGATAGACACTGTGTCATATGGTCTACTGTGTCATATGGTCTAGATAGACACTGTGTCATATAATATGGTCTAGATAGACACTGTGTCATATGGATAGATAGACACTGTGTCATATGGTCTAGATAGACACTGTGTTATATGGTCTAGATAGACACTGTGTCATATGGTCTAGGTAGACACTGTGTCATATGAGATAGACACTGTGTCATATGGTCTAGATAGACACTGTGTCATATGGTCTAGATAGACACTGTGTTATATGGTCTAGGTAGACACTGTGTCATATGGTCTAGATAGAACTGTGTCATATGGTCTAGTCACTGTGTCATATGGTCTAGATAGACACTATATGGTCTAGATAGACACTGTGTCATATGGTCTAGATAGACACTGTGTCATATGGTCGATAGAAACTGTGTCATATGGTCTAGATAGACACTGTGTCATATGGTCTATATGTGTCATATGGTCTAGATAGACACTGTGTCATATGGTCTAGATAGACACTGTGTCATATGGTCTAGATAGACACTGTGTTATATGGTCTAGGTAGACACTGTGTCTAGATAGACACTGATAGTCACTGTGTCATATGGTCTAGATAGACACTGTGTCATATGGTCTAGATAGACACTGTGTCATATGGTCTAGATAGACACTGTGTCATGTGTCATATGGTCTAGATAGACACTGTGTCATATGGTCTAGATAGACACTGTGTCATATGGTCTAGATAGACACTGTGTCATATGGTCTAGATAGACACTGTGTCATATATGGTCTAGATAGACACTGTGTAGACACTAGATAGACACTTCATATGGTCTAGATAGACACTGTGTCATATGGTCTAGATAGACACTGTGTCATATGGTCTAGATAGACACTGTGTCATATGGTCTAGATAGACACTGTGTCATATGGTCTAGTCAGATATAATATAGACATATGGTCTAGATAGACACTGTGTTATATGGTCTAGATAGACACTGTGTCATATGGTCTAGATAGACATGGTCTAGACAGTGTCATATGGTCTATAGACACTGTGTCATATGGTCTAGATAGACACTGTGTCATATGGTCTAGATAGACACTGTGTCATATAATATAGATAGACACTGTGTTATATGGTCTACTGATATAGATAGACACTGTGTCATATGGTCTAGATAGACACTGTGTCTATGACACTGTCTATGGTCTAGATAGACACTCATATGTCTAGATAGACACTGTGTCATATGGTCTAGATAGACACTGTGTCATATGGTCTAGATAGACACTGTGTTATATGGTCTATGGTGTTATATGGTCTAGATAGACACTGTGTCATATGGTCTAGATAGACACTGTGTTATATGGTCTAGATAGACACTGTGTCATATGGTCTAGATAGACACTGTGTCATATGGTCTAGATAGACACTGTGTCATATGGTCTAGATAGACACTGTGTCATATGGTCTAGATAGACACTGTGTCATATGGTCTAGATAGACACTGTGTCATATGGTCTAGATAGACACTGTGTCATATGGTCTAGATAGACACTGTGTCATATGGTCTAGATAGACACTGTGTCATATGGTCTAGATAGACACTGTGTCATATGGTCTAGATAGACACTGTGTCATATGGTCTAGATAGACACTGTGTCATATGGTCTAGATAGACACTGTGTCATAATAATGTCTGGAATGGAGTCAATGCAGTGATATCAAACACATGGAAACCACTTCTTACATGTGTTTGATACCAGTCCATTGACTCCATTCCAGACATTATTATGAGCCGTCCTCCCCTCAGCAGCCTCCACTGATCTAGATTATATAGCTACTGGTGGGTCAGCCAGTGCAGCACTTTGTGATTTCGTTATGCAATACAGTTTCTGTCAGGAAATGTTTTCTGTCCAAACTGTCCTCTCGGTGAGGTAGTTTTGCATCCGTTCAGTACTAAGCTTATCTCCCCCAGGGGATCCAGAGATAAACCCTGTCTCCCAAATGGCACCCTATTCCCTATATAGTGCACTACTGTTGATCAGAGCCCTATGGCACCCTATTCCCTATATAGTGCACTACTTTAGACCAGAGCCCTATGGCACCCTATTCCCTATATAGTGCACTACTTTAGACCAGAACCCTATGGCACCCTATTCCCTATATAGTGCACTACTTTAGACCAGAGCCCTATGGCACCCTATTCCCTATATAGTGCACTACTGTTGATCAGAGCCCCATGGCACCCGATTCCCTACATAGTGCACTAGTGGGCCTCTGGTCTAAAGTAGAGCACTAGATATAGGGAATAGGGTGCCATAGGGCTCTGGTCTAAAGTAGTGCACTATATAGGGAATCGGGTGCTATTTAGGATGCAGTCCGTTTCATAAGACTGATGTTGTTCTGTAGGCAAAACCCACTTGTCTGTTTCATGGACATAATATCATCACTGTTAGGTTCCCTATGGCTGTTCGCTTTAGAGGTGCTTAGCCTATTGTTGGTATTTAACACAGCAGCAACTGATAAGGGCTTAAAAGAGGGTTTAGAAGGGTTTGAACCCCCCCCCATTAACAGGCTCAATGAGTGTATGATTTAGCTAGTTTGTTGATAGAACTTGTTTTGCTTTAGTAGTAAACAGCAGATCCACTGTTGATGATTTCACTTTGAAAATTGAAAATCACAGAGGAAACATCACACCTACTCCATGTGTGTGTGTGTGTGTGTGTGTGTGTGTGTGTGTGTGTGTGTGTGTGTGTGTGTGTGTGTGTGTGTGTGTGTGTGTGTGTGTGTGTGTGTGTGATTATTTTTTTGGTAGTCGTTGAATCCAGCAGTTGTCATGGGGATTGAGGCCAAGGACAAAATGACAGTGTGCTCAGGATGGCTGCCGATGCCATCCGTTAATAACGAACTAAATAGACAGTTGGGACAAAGTGAATGTTTGTATCACAACAGCTCTTTCTTTGTGTCCCAGACGGCACCGTATTCCCTATATACACTGAGTATACCAAACATTTAGACCCTCTTCATCTTTAACCCTGTCTCCTCCCCTTCATCTTTAACCTGTCTCCTCCCCTTCATCTTTAACCCTGTCTCCTCCCCTTCATCTTTAACCTGTCTCCTCCCCTTCATCTTTAACCCGTCTCCTCCCCTTCATCTTTAACCCATCTCCTCCACTTCATCTTTAACCTGTCTCCTCCCCTTCATCTTTAACCCGTCTCCTCCCCTTCATCTTTAACCCTGTCTCCTCCCCTTCATCTTTAACCCGTCTCCTCCCCTTCATCTTTAACCCGTCTCCTCCCCTTCATCTTTAACCCTGTCTCCTCCCCTTCATCTTTAACCTGACTCCTCCCCTTCTTCTTTAACCTGTCTCCTCCCCTTCATCTTTAACCTGACTCCTCCCCTTCTTCTTTAACCTGACTCCTCCCCTTCATCTTTAACCTGTCTCCTCCCCTTCATCTTTAACCTGTCTCCTCCCCTTCATCTTTAACCTGACTCCTCCCCTTCATCTTTAACCCGACTCCTCCCTTCATCTTTAACCCTGTCTCCTCCCCTTCATCTTTAACCTGTCTCCTCCCCTTCATCTTTAACCTGTCTCCTCCCTTCATCTTTAACCCGTCTCCTCCCCTTCATCTTTAACCTGTCTCCTCCCCTTCATCTTTAACCTGTCTCCTCCCCTTCATCTTTAACCTGTCTCCTCCCCTTCATCTTTAACCTGTCTCCTCCCCTTCATCTTTAACCTGTCTCCTCCCCTTCATCTTTAACCCGTCTCCTCCCCTTCATCTTTAACCCGTCTCCTCCCCTTCATCTTTAACCTGTCTCCTCCCCTTCATCTTTAACCCGTCTCCTCCCCTTCATCTCATCTTTAACCTGTCTCCTCCCCTTCATCTTTAACCCGTCTCCTCCCCTTCATCTTTAACCCGTTCATCTTTAACCCGTCTCCTCCCCTTCATCTTTAACCTGTCTCCTCCCTTCATCTCCCTCTTCTTTTAACCCTGTCTCCTCCCCTTCATCTTTAACCTGTCTCCTCCCCTTCATCTTTAACCTGTCTCCTCCCCTTCATCTTTAACCTGTCTCCTCCCCTTCATCTTTAACCTGTCTCCTCCCCTTCATCTTTAACCTGACTCCTCCCCTTCATCTTTAACCTGTCTCCTCCCCTTCATCTTTAACCTGTCTCCTCCCCTTCATCTTTAACCTGTCTCCTCCCCTTCATCTTTAACCTGTCTCCTCCCCTTCATCTTTAACCTGTCTCCTCCCCTTCATCTTTAACCTGTCTCCTCCCCTTCATCTTTAACCTGTCTCCTCCCCTTCATCTTTAACCTGTCTCCTCCCCTTCATCTTTAACCTGTCTCCTCCCCTTCATCTTTAACCCGTCTCCTCCCCTTCATCTTTAACCCGTCTCCTCCCCTTCATCTTTAACCTGTCTCCTCCCCTTCATCTTTAACCTGTCTCCTCCCCTTCATCTTTAACCTGTCTCCTCCCCTTCATCTTTAACCTGTCTCCCCCTTCATCTTTAACCTGGTCTCATCTTTAACCTGTCTCCCCTCCTTTAACCTCTCATCTTTAACCTGTCTCCTCCCTTTAACCTTCATCTTTAACCTGTCTCCTCCCCTTCATCTTTAACCTGTCTCCCCTTCATCTTTAACCTGTCTTCCCCTTATCTTTAACCTGTCTCCTCCCCTTTAACATCTTTAACCTGTCTCCTCCCCTTCATCTTTAACCTGTCTCCTCCCCTTCATCTTTAACCTGTCTCCTCCCCTTCCCCTTAATCTTTAACCTGTCTCCTCCCCTTCATCTTTAACCCGTCTCCTCCCCTTCATCTTTAACCTGTCTCCTCCCCTTCATCTTTAACCTGTCTCCTCCCGTTCATCTTTAACCTGTCTCATCCCCTTCATCTTTAACCAGGTCTCCTCCTCTTCATCTACACTGATTGAAGTGGATTTAACAGGTGACATCAATAAGGGATCATCATATCTTTCACCTTGATTCACCTGGTCAGTCTATGTCATGGAAAGAGCAGGTGTTCCTAATGTTTCATAGACTCAGTGTAGTGCACCACTACTATCTACTAAAGATGTGCACTACACTGAATAGGATGCAATTTGGGAAGCACCCTTTATTTTGATCTCTACCGTCACGGTAGGCTGTCTGATATAATGCCTGAAGAGAAGCACGAGGCTGAAGAAAAGCTCAGTGCCATTTAACAATGTTTTTTCAGTTGAGCGTATGTTTTTCTGTCCCACGCCTCTCTTCTGTGTCTCCGCCTCAACACTCCCTTTAAATAGTCTCTCCATTCTCCATCTGTTCTGTTGCATATAAAGCCATTGAAGCGGTTAGTCAGGTTTGCCTCCTTTATTAAAAGCTCTTGTTATCTGCGCTCCATCACTGCATAGGAAATATTTATTTCCCGGGTAACTTTCACTTGAAAAGATACCTTTTTATTTAACTAGGCGAGTCAGTTAAGAACAAAGTATTATTTAAAATGACGGCCTACCAGGGAACAGTGCCTGCCTTGTTCAGGAGCAGAAGAATATATTTTTACCTAATCTGCTTGGGTATTCGATCTAGCAACCTTGCATTTACTAGCCCAATGTGCTAACCACTAGGCTACCTGTTCAAGGGAACTTCTTCGCCAAACAGAATTGGTATGAACCATAACACCCATGTAGCACATCAGAGCAGGAATAGGCCTGATACTGTAACACCACTTAGCTCAAAGGTCAAAGTTTTAAAAAAACTCATTAACTTTCTCAACAGGGGCTTTCCCTTTGTCCTGTGGACCATTTGTAGCCCTCCAGGCCTGTGAACCCAGACCCCCTCCCTACTTCCCCCTGCCGTCCCCTGTGTCAAACCCCCTATTCTCCAGTCCTGCTCCAGGGGTGTTAAAACAAGCAGAAGAGTGTGAGTTGATACCTGACAGTACACGTCTAATCTGCCCCCTGCTTGGGAAAGCCCCTCTGCCCTCCCCAGCCCCTCTGCCCTCCCCAGCTCCTCTGCCCTCCCAGCCCCTCTCCTCTGCCCTCCCAGCCCCTCTCCTCTGCCCTCCCCAGCCCCTCTCCTCTGCCCTCCCCAGCCCCTCTGCCCTCCCCAGCCCCTCTGCCCTCCCCAGCCCCTCTGCCCTCCCCAGCCCCTCTGCCCTCCCCAGCTCCTCTGCCCTCCCCAGCTCCTCTGCCCTCCCCAGCCCCTCTCCTCTGCCCTCCACAGCTCCTCTGCCCTCCCCAGCCCCTCTGCCCTCCCCAGCCCCTCTGCCCTCCCCAGCCCCTCTGCCCTCCCCAGCCCCTCTGCCCTCCCCAGCCCCTCTGCCCTCCCCAGCCCCTCTGCCAGCCCCTCTGCCCTCCCCAGCCCCTCTGCCCTCCCCAGCCCTAACCCCCCTGCTGGTTCTGATATAAGATCAGCGGGTGTCTGTAGTTTACGGTGCCCGTTCAGAGGTCCTGAGGTGTGGGGAGGTGTTTGTCGGTCACTCCCAGGTTATTGCCTCTGGGCCTGGTCCCTCTAGTTCCTGACAGTTTCACACCTCCACCTCCTCTTCCTCCTCCTCCTCCTCCACCACCTCCACCTCCTCTTCCACCTCCTCCTCCATCATATCCTCCTCCTCTCTTTCGTCGTGGGTTCTATTATTCTGTCAGAGACCTTCTTCTCACAGCAGTGTAACACACCATCACCGCCCCACCAACTCACATACAGTGTGAACTCAACACGCTGCTCCGTCATTTTACACACACACACACACACACACACACACACACACACAGCGGCCCATCAACTCACACCTTGCTGCTTGTTTTGACGGCTGTAACCTATGAAGAAATATTACGGTGTAATCGTCCA
Organism: Oncorhynchus keta; assembly: GCF_023373465.1. Classification (NCBI taxonomy): domain Eukaryota; kingdom Metazoa; phylum Chordata; class Actinopteri; order Salmoniformes; family Salmonidae; genus Oncorhynchus; species Oncorhynchus keta. The sequence continues at coordinate 42,047,257 of NC_068428.1, forward strand.
TATTGTTGTTTACTTGTGTTACTGTTCAGATTGGTAGTGATATGATTGGTAGTGATATGATTGGTAGTGATATGATTGGTAGTGATATGATTGGTAGTGATATGATTGGTAGTGATATGATTGGTAGTGATATGATTGGTAGTGATGTGGTTGGTAGTGATATGATTGGTAGTGATATGATTGGTAGTGATATGGTTGGTAGTGATATGATTGGTAGTGATATGATTGGTAGTGATATGATTGGTAGTGATATGATTGGTAGTGATATGATTGGTAGTGATATGGTTGGTAGTGATATGATTGGTAGTGATATGATTGGTAGTGATTGGTAGTGATATGATTGGTAGTGATATGATTGGTAGTGATATGATTGATTGATATATTGTGATATGATTGGTAGTGATATGATTGATTGGTAGTGATATGATTGGTAGTGATATGATTGGTAGTGATATGATTGGTTGGTAGTGATATGATTGGTAGTGATAGTGATATGATTGGTAGTGATATGATTGGTAGTGATATGGTTGGTAGTGATATGATTGTAGTGATATGATTGGTAGTGATATGATTGGTAGTGATATGATTGGTAGTGATATGATTGATATGATTGATTGTAGTGATATGATTGGTAGTGATATGATTGGTAGTGATATGATTGGTAGTGATATGATTGGTAGTGATATGATTGGTAGTGATATGATTGGTAGTGATATGATTGGTAGTGATATGATTGGTAGTGATATGATTGGATTGGTAGTGATATGATTGGTAGTGATATGATTGGTAGTGATATGATTGTGATAGATTGATATGATTGGTAGTGATATGATTGGTAGTGATATGATTGGTAGTGATATGATTGGTAGTGATATGATTGGTAGTGATATGATTGGTAGTGATATGGTTGGTAGTGATATGATTGGTAGTGATATGATTGTGATAGTTGGTAGATATGATTGGTAGTGATATGATTGGTAGTGATATGATTGGTAGTGATATGATTGGTGATATGATTGGTAGTGATATGATTGATAGTGATATGATTGGTAGTGATATGATTGGTAGTGATATGATTGGTAGTGATATGATTGGTAGTGATATGATTGATGATATGTAGTGATATGATTGGTAGTGATATGATTGGTAGTGATATGATATGATTGTAGTGATGTGGTTGGTAGTGATATGATGTGGTTGGTAGTGATATGATTGGTAGTGATATGATTGGTAGTGATATGGTTGATAGTGATATGATTGGTAGTGATATGATTGGTAGTGATATGATTGGTAGTGATATGATTGGTAGTGATATGATTGGTAGTGATATGATTGGTAGTGATATGATTGGTAGTGATATGATTGGTAGTGATATGATTGATAGTGATATGATTGGTAGTGATATGATTGGTAGTGATGTGATTGGTAGTGATATGATTGGTAGTGATATGTCATTTCTGCAGTGACATCTTTCTGAGGTGATGCTTGTTGTCCGGCTCAGTGCTAAGCTATACATACCGTGTCAGTCCCCAGTTGACAGACCACATATAGACCTGAGGGGTTTGGGGTATTTTTTCAAAGGAGTTCATGTCTCTTGTTTTCTATGGAGTCCCACCTACCCCAGATTGACAGGTTAGTAGGCAGTAGGTGGTTGGTGGGCGAGACTATGAGTGCCCCAGGGTTGAGTTGGTTTGGATTGGGATTCGGGAGACTTAGTACCCCCTCCCCCCACCAGACACACACCCTCATCACATCCTAAGGGCATTCCCTCTGTGTGACATTTGCAGGCTGTGAGACAAGTAGAGCAACAGAGTAGCAACCCGATGGTGACTGGGTAGGAACAGGGTAGGAACAGGGCAGGAACAGGGCAGGAACAGGGCAGGAACAGGGCAGGAACAGGGCAGGAACAGGGTAGGAACAGGGTAGGAACAGGGCAGGAACAGGGCAGGAACAGGGCAGGAACAGGGTAGTAACAGGGCAGGAACAGGGCAGGAACAGGGTAGGAACAGGGTAGGAACAGGTTAGGAACAGGGTAGGAACAGGGTAGGAACAGGGTCGTAACAGGGTCGTAACAGGGCAGGAACAGGGCAGGAACAGGACAGGAACAGGGCAGGAACAGGGCAGTAACAGGGTAGGACCGGGGTAGGACCGGGGCAGGAACGGGGCAGGAACAGGGCAGGAACAGG
>NC_068428.1:42064442-42074442 GCF_023373465.1 Oncorhynchus keta
AAGGCTATGCTCACTGAGTCTGTACATAGTCAAAGCTTTCCTTAATTTTGGGTCAGTCACAGTGGTCAGGTATTCTGCCGCTGTGTACTCTCTGTGTAGGGCCAAATAGCATTCTAGTTTGCTCTGTTTTTTTGTTAATTCTTTCCAATGTGTTAAGTAATTATCTTTTTGTTTTCTCATGATTTGGTTGGGTCTAATTGTGCTGTTGTCCTGGGGCTCTGTAGGGTGTGTTTGTGTTTGTGAACAGAGCCCCAGGACCAGCTTGCTTAGGGGACTTTTCTCCAGGTTCATCTCTCTGTTTGTGATGGCTTTGTTATGGAAGGTTTGTGAATCGCTTCCTTTTAGGTGGTTGTAGAATTTAATGGCTCTTTCCTGGATTTTGATAATTAGTGGGTATCGGCCTAATTCTGCTCTGCATGCATTATTTGGTGTTTTACGTTGTACACGGAGGATATTTTTGCAGAATTCTGCGTGCAGAGTCTCAATTTGGTGTTTGTCCCATTTTGTGAAGTCTTGGTTGGTGAGCGGACCCCAGACCTCACAACCATAAAGGGCAATGGGCTCTATGACTGATTCAAGTATTTTTAGCCAAATCCTAATTGGTATGTTGAAATTTATGTTTCTTTTGATGGCATAGAATGCCCTTCTTGCTTTGTCTCTCAGATCGTTCACACCTTTGTGGAAGTTACCTGTGGCGCTGATGTTTAGGCCAAGGTATGTATAGTTTTTTGTGTGCTCTAGGGCAACAGTGTCTAGATGGAATTTGTATTTGTGGTCCTGGTGACTGGACCTTTTTGGAACACCATTATTTTGGTCTTACTGAGATTTACTGTCAGGGCCCAGGTTTGACAGAATCTGTGCATAAGATCTAGGTGCTGCTGTAGGCCCTCCTTGGTTGGTGACAGAAGCACCAGATCATCAGCAAACAGCAGACATTTGACTTCGGATTCTAGCAGGGGAGGCCGGGTGCTGCAGACTTTTCTAGTGCCCGCGCCAGTTCGTTGATATATATGTTGAAGAGGGTGGGGCTTAAGCTGCATCCCTGTCTAACCCCACGACCCTGTGTGAAGAATTGTGTGTGTTTTTGCCAATTTTAACCGCACACTTGTTGTTTGTGTACATGGATTTTATAATGTCATATGTTTTACCCCCAACACCACTTTCCATCAGTTTGTATAGCAGACCCTCATGCCAAATTGAGTCGAAGGCTTTTTTGAAATCAACAAAGCATGAGAAGACTTTGCCTTTGTTTTGGTTTGTTTGGTTGTCAATTAAGGTGTGCAGGGTGAATACATGGTCTGTTGTACGGTAATTTGGTAAAAAGCCAATTTGACATTTGCTCAGTACATTGTTTTCATTGAGGAAATGTACGAGTCTGCTGTTAATAATAATGCAGAGGATTTTCCCAAGGTTACTGTTGACACATATTCCACGGTAGTTATTGGGGTCAAATTTGTCTCCACTTTTGTGGATTGGGGTGATCAGTCCTTGGTTCCAAATATTGGGGAAGATGCCAGAGCTAAGTATGATGTTAAAGAGTTTTAGTATAGCCAATTGGAATTTGTTGTCTGTATATTTGATAATTTCATTGAGGATACCATCAACACCACAGGCCTTTTTGGGTTGGAGGGTTTTTCTTTTGTCCTGTAGCTCATTCAATGTAATTGGAGAATCCAGTGGGTTCTGGTAGTCTTTAATAGTTGATTCTAAGATCTGTATTTGATCATGTATATGTTTTTGCTCTTTGTTCTTTGTTATAGAACCAAAAAGATTGGAGAAGTGGTTTACCCATACATGTCCATTTTGGATAGATAATTCTTCGTGTTGTTGTTTGTTTAGTGTTTTCCAATTTTCCCAGAAGTGGTTAGAGTCTATGGATTCTTCAATTACATTGAGCTGATTTCACTTGCTGTTCCTTCTTTTTCCGTAGTGTATTTCTGTATTGTTTTAGTGATTCACCTTAGTGAAGGAGACTCAGGTTTTCGGGTCTCTATGTTTTTGGTTGGACAGGTTTCTCAATTTCTTTCTTAGATTTTTGCATTCCTCATCAAACCATTTGTCATTATTGTTAATTTTCTTCGGTTTTCTATTTGAGATTTTTAGATTTGATAGGGAAGCTGAGAGGTCAAATATACTGTTAAGATTTTCTACTGCCAAGTTTACACCTTCACTATTACAGTGGAACGTTTTACCCAGGAAATTGTCTAAAAGGGATTGAATTTGTTGTTGCCTAATTGTTTTTTGGTAGGTTTCCAAACTGCATTCCTTCCACCTATAGCATTTCTTAATGTTACTCAGTTCCTTTGGCTTTGATGCCTCATGGTTGAGTATTGCTCTGTTTAAGTAGACTGTGATTTTGCTGTGGTCTGATAGGGGTGTTAGTGGACTGACTGTGAACGCTCTGAGAGATTCTGGGTTGAGGTCAGTGATAGATGGTCTACAGTACTACTGCCAAGAGATGAGCTATAGGTGTATCTACCATAGGAGTCCCCTCAAGCCTACCGTTGACTATGTACATACCCAGCGTGACAGAGCTGCAGGAGTTGTGACCCGTTTTTGTTGGTTATGTTGTCATAGTTGTGCCTAGGGGGCATATGTGGGGGATGCTGTCACCTCCAGGCAGATGTTTGTCCCCCTGTGTGCTGAGGGTGTCAGGTTCTTGTCCGGTTCTGGCATTTAGGTCGCCACAGACTAGTACATGTCCCTGGGCCTGGAAATGATTGATTCTCCAGGATGGAGAAGCTGTCTTCATTAAAATATGGGGGATATAGGTAGCACACAGGAGGACATTTTTCTCTGTTAGGATAATTTCCTTTTGAATTTCTAGCCAAATGTAGAATGTTCCTGTTTTGATTAATTTAATGGAGTGAGTTAGGTCTGCTCTATACCAAATTAGCATACCCCCTGAGTCCCTTCCCTGTTTCACACCGTCTCTCTATCTATCTCTCTCTCTCTCTCTCTCTCTCTCTCTCTCTCTCTCTCTCTCTCTCTCTCTCTCTCTCTCTCTCTCTCTCTCATCACAATGTCAGTATTTACATTCAAACTCTGTTCACACATCAGACTCCACTACATCTGTTGTTAGAACAATATCTTTGTCCACACAGACGGAGACGAGCGTTCTTAGAGCTGGGTTTGTCTCTGACTCTCACACCTCGCTTTCTGAGGTGTCTGTAAGTCAACAATGACAACGATCGTTAATCAGTGATCTGCTCTGGAAAACATGTCGAGTGGTTTAAATGCGTCCTCTGGATTGGCTGATAATAATGGTGGTAATAATGGTGGTAATAATGGTGGTAATAATGGTGGTAATAATGGTGGTAATAATGGTGATAATAATGGTGATAATAATGGTGGTAATAATGGTGGTAATAATGGTGGTAATAATGGTGGTAATAATGGCGCTGCTTTCTATTCACCATATGTAACGATAACACTAAGGGATTCTCATCGTTATATACTACCTGTTGTACGTTGGATACAGAGCACTATACCATAGCATTATACCATAGCATTATACCATAGCACTATACCATAGCATTATACCATAACATTATACCATAGCACTATACCATAGCATTATACCATAGCACTATACCATAGCACTATACCATAGCATTATACCATAGCATTATACCATAGCACTATACCATAGCACTATACCATAGCATTATACCATAGCACTATACCATAGCATTATACCATAGCATTATACCATAGCATTATACCATAGCATTATACCATAGCACTATACCATAGCATTATACCATAGCATTATACCATAGCATTATACCATAGCACTATACCATAGCATTATACCATAGCATTATACCATAGCACTATACCATAGCATTATACCATAGCATTATACCATAGCACTATACCATAGCACTATACCATAGCACTATACCATAGCATTATACCATAGCACTATACCATAGCATTATACCATAGCATTATACCATAGCATTATACCATAGCATTATACCATAGCATTATACCATAGCATTATACCATAGCACTATACCATAGCATTATACCATAGCACTATACCATAGCACTATACCATAGCATTATACCATAGCACTATACCATAGCATTATACCATAGCATTATACCATAGCATTATACCATAGCATTATACCATAGCATTATACCATAGCACTATACCATAGCATTATACCATAACATTATACCATAGCACTATACCATAGCATTATACCATAGCATTATACCATAGCATTATACCATAGCACTATATCATAGCATTATACCATAGCATTATACCATAGCATTACACCATAGCATTATACCATAGCATTATAAAATCCATCCAAAATATATTCAAGTTGTTATTGTTAACCTAATAGGTTCTAATGAGGGCTGCAGCAGACTGTCTTTATATAGTACAGTAGTAGTCTGTCTGTATATAGTACAGTAGTAGTCTGTCTGTATATAGTACTGTAGTAGCCTGTCTGTATATAGTACTGTAGTAGTATATATGTGTATAGTACTGTAGTAGCCTGTCTGTGTATAGTACTGTAGTAGTCTGTCTGTATATAGTACTGTTGTAGTCTGTCTGTATATAGTACTGCAGTAGTCTGTCTGTATATAGTACTGTAGTAGTATATCTGTGTATAGTACTGTAGTAGCCTGTCTGTATATAGTACTGGTATATAGTACTGCAGCAGTCTGTCTGTATATAGTACTGTAGTAGTCTGTCTGTATATAGTACTGTAGTAGTATATCTGTATAGTACTGTAGTAGCCTGTCTGTGTATAGTACTGTAGTAGTCTGTCTGTATATAGTACTGTTGTAGTCTGTCTGTATATAGTACTGCAGTAGTCTGTCTGTATATAGTACTGCAGTAGTCTGTCTGTGTATAGTACTGTAGTAGTCTGTCTGTATATAGTACTGTAGTAGTCTGTCTGTATATAGTACTGTAGTAGTCTGTCTGTATATAGTACTGTAGTAGTCTGTCTGTATATAGTACTGCAGTAGTCTGTCTGTATATAGTACTGCAGTAGTCTGTCTGTATATAGTACTGTAGCAGTCTGGCCATATATAGTACAGTAGTAGCCTGTCTGTATATAGTACTGTAGCAGTCTGTCTGTATATAGTACTGCAGTAGCCTGTCTGTATATAGTACTACAGTAGTCTGTCTGTGTATAGTACTGTAGTAGTCTGTCTGTATATAGTACTGTAGTAGTATATCTGTATATAGTACTGCAGTAGTCTGTCTGTGTATAGTACTGTAGTAGCCTGTCTGTATATAGTACTGTAGTAGTATATCTGTGTATAGTACTGTAGCAGTCTGGCTGTATATAGTACTGTAGTAGCCTGTCTGTGTATAGTACTGTAGTAGTCTGTCTGTGTATAGTACTGTAGTAGCCTGTCTGTATATAGTACTGTAGTAGTATATCTGTATATAGTACTGCAGTAGTCTGTCTGTGTATAGTACTGTAGTAGCCTGTCTGTATATAGTACTGTAGTAGCCTGTCTGTATATAGTACTGTAGTAGTCTGTCTGTGTATAGTACTGTAGTAGCCTGTCTGTGTATAGTACTGTAGTAGCCTGTCTGTATATAGTACTGTAGTAGCCTGTCTGTGTATAGTACTGTAGTAGTCTGTCTGTGTATAGTACTGTAGTAGTCTGTCTGTGTATAGTACTGTAGTAGCCTGTCTGTGTATAGTACTGTAGTAGTCTGTCTGTGTATAGTACTGTAGTAGTCTGTCTGTATATAGTACTGTAGTAGCCTGTCTGTGTATAGTACTGTAGTAGTCTGTCTGTATATAGTACTGTAGTAGCCTGTCTGTATATAGTACAGTAGTAGCCTGTCTGTGTATAGTACTGTAGTAGTCTGTCTGTATATAGTACTGTAGTAGTCTGGCTGTATATAGTACTGTAGTAGCCTGTCTGTGTATAGTACTGTAGTAGCCTGTCTGTATATAGTACTGTAGTAGCCTGTCTGTATATAGTACAGTAGTAGCCTGTCTGTGTATAGTACTGTAGTAGTCTGTCTGTGTATAGTACTGTAGTAGCCTGTCTGTGTATAGTACTGCAGCAGTCTGTCTGTGTATAGTACTGTAGCAGTCTGGCTGTATATAGTACTGTAGTAGCCTGTCTGTGTATAGTACTGTAGTAGTCTGTCTGTGTATAGTACTGTAGTAGCCTGTCTGTGTATAGTACTGGTATATAGTACTGTAGTAGCCTGTCTGTGTATAGTACTGTAGTAGTATATCTGTGTATAGTACTGTAGCAGTCTGGCTGTATATAGTACTGTAGTAGCCCGTCTGTGTATAGTACTGCAGGTTAATTACATCACCTGGTAGCAGAATATACTTTATTTATTCCCTGAACGATGTCCTTCACAGCACCCTGTCCAAAACTATGATGAGTCGTGAAGTGGTGTGTGTGTGCGTGCGTGCGTGCGTGCGTGCGTGCGTGTTTATCCTTGTGTGTGTTTCTGTGTGCCTCGTGAAGGGTTGATATTGTCCTGAGTCCAGGCCAGGGTCGTCAGTGAGTGTGTGTAATGACTCTCTGATTGGTTGTTTGAAGTGGTAATCAGCTCATCAGCCTCTAGGTGTTAAATGTACTAGGCAATCTTGGTTGGTGCCATACTTAGAATTACTCTAACACTCCAGCACGACTCTGTTAAATGGCCAAGTATATAGCTTAGATGGCGTAAATAACAAGATGACACTCTAGCATGATTTTGATGGGCGGGGGGGTGATGATTCTAGGAAGGTGTTCCTAATGTTAGGTAAAGTCAGTTTATATTCCTCAACATTTTTAAAGTTGAGGGGAGATCTACAGATGAAATGACTAGCGTGGGATGCTAATATGACTAAGATAATGCCTTTGGCTGCTGGACAACGAAATAAAAGTTGAAAGAAAACAATAGATTGTACATGAGGAAGTCTTTGAAAAATATTTAACTTAACATTTCTATGGTGGGATTTTGGCTTTAGGCGACTTTGAAGCAAGCTAAGACATGTTACCTTTATTTTACTAGGCAAGTCAGCTAAGAACAAATTCTCATTTTCAATGACGGCCTAGGAACAGTGGGTTAACTGCCTGTTCAGGGGCAGAACGACAGATTTGTATGCCTCATAATATGAAGAAAAAAAGATGCAGGTTTCAGACAATATAGGAACAGATCAAATATAGAGATGGTAATGATAGACCTAACTGTCTTCTGATAGATGGAAAGGCTTTCCCAAAAACATTCTCTATTAAATGTTAACTAGCTACATAGTAGCCTATACTTACCTGTCAGACTGATATCATGAGGACTTGCATCAATCCAGTGGCCCTTTGTTTAGCAAACTCCATCTCATGTACTACAGAAACCCTGCTAACCCAACAACAGTACTAGGTGCCTGTACTACAGAAACCCTGCTAACCCAACAACAGTACTAGGTGCCTGTACTACAGAACCACTGCTAACCCAACAACAGTACTCTGTGCCTGTACTACAGAAACCCTGCTAACCCAACAACAGTACTCTGTGCCTGTACTACAGAAACCCTGCTAACCCAACAACAGTACTAGGTGTCTGTACTACAGAAACCCTGCTATCCCAACAACAGTACTAGGTGCCTGTACTACAGAACCACTGCTAACCCAACAACAGTACTAGGTGTCTGTACTACAGAAACACTGCTATCCCAACAACAGTACTAGGTGCCTGTACTACAGAACCACTGCTAACCCAACAACAGTACTAGGTGTCTGTACTACAGAAACACTGCTATCCCAACAACAGTACTAGGTGCCTGTACTACAGAACCACTGCTAACCCAACAACAGTACAAGGTGCCTGTACTACAGAACCACTGCTAACCCAACAACAGTACAAGGTGCCTGTACTACAGAAACACTGCTAACCCAACAACAGTACTAGGTGCCTGTACTACAGAAACACTGCTATCCCAACAACAGTACTAGGTGCCTGTACTACAGAAACCCTGCTATCCCAACAACAGTACTAGGTGCCTGTACTACAGAACCACTGCTATCCCAACAACAGTACTCTGTGCCTGTACTACAGAAACCCTGCTATCCCAACAACAGTACCAGGTGCCTGTACTACAGAACCACTGCTATCCCAACAACAGTACTCTGTGCCTGTACTACAGAAACCCTGCTATCCCAACAACAGTACTAGGTGCCTGTACTACAGAACCACTGCTAACCCAACAACAGTACTAGATGCCTGTACTACAGAAACCCTGCTAACCCAACAACAGTACTAGGTGTCTGTACTACAGAAACACTGCTATCCCAACAACAGTGCTAGGTGCCTGTACTACAGAACCACTGCTAACCCAACAACAGTACTAGGTGTCTGTACTACAGAAACACTGCTATCCCAACAACAGTACTAGGTGCCTGTACTACAGAACCACTGCTAACCCAACAACAGTACTAGGTGTCTGTACTACAGAAACACTGCTATCCCAACAACAGTACTAGGTGCCTGTACTACAGAACCACTGCTAACCCAACAACAGTACAAGGTGCCTGTACTACAGAACCACTGCTAACCCAACAACAGTACTATGTGTCTGTACTACAGAAACCCTGCTAACCCAACAACAGTACTAGGTGCCTGTACTACAGAACCACTGCTAACCCAACAACAGTACAAGGTGCCTGTACTACAGAACCACTGCTAACCCAACAACAGTACTAGGTGTCTGTACTACAGAAACACTGCTATCCCAACAACAGTACTAGGTGCCTGTACTACAGAACCACTGCTAACCCAACAACAGTACAAGGTGCCTGTACTACAGAAACACTGCTATCCCAACAACAGTACTAGGTGCCTGTACTACAGAAACCCTGCTATCCCAACAACAGTACTAGGTGCCTGTACTACAGAACCACTGCTATCCCAACAACAGTACTCTGTGCCTGTACTACAGAAACCCTGCTATCCCAACAACAGTACTAGGTGCCTGTACTACAGAACCACTGCTATCCCAACAACAGTACTCTGTGCCTGTACTACAGAAACCCTGCTATCCCAACAACAGTACTAGGTGCCTGTACTACAGAACCACTGCTATCCCAACAACAGTACTCTGTGCCTGTACTACAGAACCACTGCTAACCCAACAACAGTACTAGGTGCCTGTACTACAGAACCACTGCTAACCCAACAACAGTACTAGGTGCCTGTACTAACCCAACAACAGTACTAGGTGCCTGTACTACAGAACCACTGCTAACCCAACAACAGTACTAGATGCCTGTACTACAGAAACACTGTTAACCCAACAACAGTACTAGATGCCTGTACTACAGAAACCCTGCTAACCCAACAACAGTACTAGGTGCCTGTACTAACCCAACAACAGTACTAGGTGCCTGTACTAACCCAACAACAGTACTAGGTGCCTGTACTACAGAAACCCTGCTAACCCAACAACAGTACTAGGTGTCTGTACTACAGAACCACTGCTAACCCAACAACAGTACTAGATGCCTGTACTACAGAAACACTGTTAACCCAACAACAGTACTAGATGCCTGTACTACAGAAACCCTGCTAACCCAACAACAGTACTAGGTGCCTGTACTAACCCAACAACAGTATTAGGTGCCTGTACTACAGAAACACTGCTAACCCAACAACAGTGCTAGGTGCCTGTACTACAGAAACCCTGCTAACCCAACAACAGTACTCTGTGCCTGTACTACATAAACACTGCTAACCCAACAACAGTACTCTGTGCCTGTACTACAGAAACCCTGCTAACCCAACAACAGTACTCTGTGCCTGTACTACAGAAACCCTGCTAACCCAACAACAGTACTAGGTCCCTGTACTACAGAAACCCTGCTAACCCAACAACAGTACTCTGTGCCTGTACTACAGAAACACTGTTAACCCAACAACAGTACTAGGTGCCTGTACTACAGAAACCCTGCTAACCCAACAACAGTACTCTGTGCCTGTACTACAGAAACACTGTTAACCCAACAACAGTAC
>NC_068428.1:42076942-42126942 GCF_023373465.1 Oncorhynchus keta
GAGAGAGAAACAGAGAGAGAGACAGAGAGAGAGAGAGAGAGACAGAGAGATACAGAGAGAGAGAGAGAGACAGAGACACAGACAGAGAGAGAGAGAGAGACAGAGAGAGACAGAGAGAGAGACAGAGAGAGAGAGAGAGAGGGGGGGGGTAGAGATAGGGTCAAGAGGGAGAGAGACAGAGGGAGAGAGACAGAGAGAGAGACAGAGAGAGAGACAGAGAGAGACAGAGAGAGAGAGACAGAGAGCGAGAGACAGAGAGAGATCGGCGTGTGTGGGAAAATAATAAGAAGTTATTGCCTTCAGGCTCCTATGTCACAGTATGTCTTCCCATGGGCAATTAGTCAGAGAGACAAAACGGACAGTTTACAGTTGACTAGTTTTCACGTTGCTACTATTGTAGATACAACTGATAGGTTGGCTTGTTTTACGTCTTTGTTGGTTTGTTTTCCTGAAATAAAACTCTGGTGCAGATTTGAGTACATTTCCGATGGCTTTTTATAAGAATAGACACATTTGTAACTTCCTAACATATCCCGTAGAAGTAACGTAACTGCACAGAAATGGCCCGAAACCTATCTCTACATCTGGGCAGGTAAACTTTCCACCCAAATTAGCATTGAACCACTGTGGTCCCTCCTCCCCTCAGATAACGACACAAACAGTTACATCTTGCCAAAAAAAGCATCGCAACGTCGGTTCGTTCGTTGTCTCTTTGTGAGAAAGTGACATTAGGTGACAGCTAATGTCAAGTCAAGTCATAACAGTGTCTATAGGGCATAACTGTAACGGTGGATTTGGGTAGTGGTTTAGGTAATAGGTATTAGCCAATCATCTGGAGCCATCTTTAGATTTACTTGTTGTCTGGCAGACGATGACTGGAGTGAAACTAGAGTTTCACACACAAAATGCACACGAGTGAAACTGGCATGTGGCCAGAGGATGCAATGAACCCTGGGAAGAGAGAAAGAAGGATGGCCTCCCCTTGAGAAAGAGGGAGAGACTCATGGGAGCGTAAAACCTGTCCGACTTGGCCTTGATTGCTCAATGCATATGTCTGTAATAGTATTGTTACCGTCAACATTAAAGTATGAGTGTCATTATCAGAGTTGATATCTTATCAGAGTTGACAAAATATTTGAGGGCCTTTGAGGGGTATGGTAGTAGGTGCCAGGCGCACCAGTTTGTTTCAAGAACTGCAAAGCTGCAGGATTAGTTTTGCATTCAACAGTTTCCCGTGTGTATTAAGGATGGTCCACCACCCAAAGGACATCCAGCCAACTGGACACAACTGTAGGAAGTATTGGAGTCAACATGGACATACCCAGAAGGTGTTCCTAATGTTTTTGTATACTCCGTGTATGTGGTGTGTATGTTCTGTAGGTTATATCCTTCCTGTTTGGCCTTGTCCGGGGGTGTCCTCGGATGGGGCCACAGTGTCTCCTGACCCCTCCTGTCTCAGCCTCCAGTATTTATGCTGCAGTAGTTTATGTGTCGGGGGGCTAGGGTCAGTTTGTTATATCTGGAGTACTTCTCCTGTCCTATTTGGTGTCCTGTGTGAATTCAAGTGTGCGTTCTCTCTTTCTCTCTTTCTTTCTCTCTCTCGGAGGACCTCAGCCCTAGGACCATGCCTCAGGACTACCTGACATGATGACTCTTTGCTGTCCCTAGTCCACCTGGCCGTGCTGCTGCTCCAGTTGCAACTGTTCTGCCTTATTATTATTGGACCATGCTGGTCATTTATGAACATTTTAACATCTTGGCCATGTTCTGTTATAATCTCCACCCGGCACAGCCAGAAGAGGACTGGCCACCCCAGTATAAAGAGGTGTGTGAGACCGGGTCATGAACTCCTACAATAACAAGTTTGTGTTTCTACACCTGCATTGCTTGCTGTTTGTGGTTTTAGGCTGGGTTTCTGTACAGCACTTTGAGATATCAGCTGATGTACGAAGGGCTATATAAATTTGATTTGATTTGATTTGTAGACGTATGTCATTTCTGAACTGTGATTTGCAGCTGCGGTCCACTGGTCTTCTGTGACTCAGGGAACCTTTACCTTGTGTTTTGTATTTAACATCCTCTTCCACTCCCTCTCTGTGATATTCCTCCAAGAACGATTCAGCAGGATATCATTTACCCTCTCACCCCCTTCAGACAACAGGACATAGCTGTGCTACAATATAATTTACTCTCTCACCCCCTTCAGACAACAGGACATAGCTGTGCTACAATATCATTTACCCTCTCACCTCCTTCAGACAATAGGACATGGCTGTGCTACAATATCATTTACCCTCTCATCCCCTTCAGACAACAGGACATAGCTGTGCTACAATATCATTTACCCTCTCACCCCCTACAGACAACAGGACATGGCTGTGCTACAATATCATTTACCCTCTCACCCCCTTCAGACAACAGGACATGGCTGTGCTACAATATCATTTACCCTCTCACCCCCTTCAGACAACAGGACATAGCTGTGCTACAATATCATTTACCCTCTCATCCCCTTCAGACAACAGGACATGGCTGTCAGGACCGGCTCCAGGCATAAGCGACATCAAATACAATTGTATTTGTCAGGTGTGCTGAATACAACATGTGTAGATCTTAATTAACCAACAATGCAGTTCAAGAAATAGAGTTAAGATAATATTTATAAAATAAAACAAATTAAAAAATGAAACACAATAGAATAACGATAATATACCGTGGGAAAAGGTACTGAGTCAGTGTGCGGGTGTACAGGTTAGTCAGGGTACTTCAGGGTGTTCATTTTGGTGGGGGTGAAGTGACTATGCATAGATAATAGACAGTGAGTAGCAGCAGTGTAAAAATAAAGGGGGGTCAATGTAAATAGTCCTGGAGACATTTGATTAATTGTTCATCAGTCTCATGGCTGGTGGGGGTAGAAGCTGTTAAGGAGCCT
Organism: Oncorhynchus keta; assembly: GCF_023373465.1. Taxonomy (NCBI): domain Eukaryota; kingdom Metazoa; phylum Chordata; class Actinopteri; order Salmoniformes; family Salmonidae; genus Oncorhynchus; species Oncorhynchus keta. Next base: position 42,079,875 of record NC_068428.1, read on the forward strand.
TTTGGACCTAGACTTGGCGCTCCGGTACCGCTTGCCGTGCGGTAGCAGAGAGAACAGTCTATGACAATCCTCCTAGTATATAGGTCCTGGATGGCAATTAGCTTGGCCCCAATGATGTACTGGGTTGTACGCACTACCCTCTGTAGCGCCTGGCGGTTGGATGATGAGCAGTTGCCATACCAGGCGATGAGGAAACTGGTCAGGATGCTCTCGATGGTGGAGCTGCAGAAGGATCTGGGGATCTATGACAAACCTTTCCAGTCTCCTTCAGCCGTGGCCTCTTCACAACGGTCTTGGTGTGTTTGGACCATGATAGTTCGTTGGTGATGTGGACACCAAGGAACTACAGCCCCGTCAATGTGAATGAGGGAGTGTTTCCTTTTCCTGTAGTCCATGATTATCTCTTGCTCACGTGAGGGAGCGGTTGTTGTCCTGGCAACACACGGACAGGTCTCTGACCTCCTCCCTATAGGCTGTTTCATCGTTTTCGGTGATCAGGCCTACCACTGTTGTGTCATCAGCAAACGTAATGATGGTGTTGGAGTCGTGCTTGTCCACGCAATCGTGGGTTAACAGGGAGTACAGGAGGGGACTAAGCAAGCACCCCTGAGGGGTCCCCGTGTTGAGGATCAGCGTGCCAGATGTGTTGTTACCTACCCTTCCCACCTGGGGACGGCCCGTCAGAAAATCCAGGATCCATTAGCAGAGGGAGGTGTCAGGTCCCAGGGTCCTTAGCTTAGTGATGAGCTTTGTGGGCACTGTGTTGAACGCTGAGCTGTAGTCAATGAACAGCACTGTCACATAGGTGTTCCTTTTGTCCAGGTGAGAAAGGGCAGGTTGGAGTCTGTTGGGGGCGGTATGTGAATTGGAGTGGGTTTAGGATTTCTGGAATGATGGTGTTGATGTGAGCCATAACCAGCCTTTCAAAGCACTTCATGGCTAATAACATGAGTGCTACAGGGCGAGTAATTTAGGCAGGTTACCTTCGCTTTCTTGCTCACAGGGACTATGGTGGTCTGCTTTAAACATGTAGGTATTACAGACTCGGTCAGGGAGAGGTTGAAAATGTCAGTGAAGATACTTGCTAGTTGGTCCCCACATGCTCTGAGTATATGTCCTGGTAATCCGTCTGGCCCTGTGGTCTCGTGAATGTTGACCTGTTTAAAGGTCATGCTCACATAGTGTGATCGCACAGTGAGTGTGATCGCACAGTCATCCGGAACAGCTGGTGCTCTCATGCATGCTTCAGTGTTGCTTGCCTTGAAATGAGCATTAAAGGCATTTAACTTGTCTGGTAGGCTAGCCTCACTGGGCATCTAGCGGCTGGGTTTCCTTTTGTAGTCCGTGATAGTTTGCAAGCCCTGCCACATCCGACGAGTGTCAGAGCTAGTGTAGTACGATTCAATCTTCAGTCCTGTATTGGCGCTTTGCCTGTTTGATGGACGGCTCCAAAAAATATAGATTAAAACTCTCTTGGTAGATAAGTGTGTTCTACAGCTTATCATGGTACTCTATCCCAGGCGAGACTTCCTTAAAATAATATTAGACATGGCGCACCAGCTAGCTGTTCTGTCCAACCGATGTACGGAAAACCCAGCCAACTGTACATTATTCGTGTCGTCGTTCAGCCATGACACGGTGAAACAAGATATTACAGTTTTTAATGTCCCGTTGGTAGGGTAGTCTCGAACGGATATCATGCCGTTTATTCTCCAGTGATTCCAAGTTGGCCAATAGAACGGATGGTAGAAGCGCGCTACCCACTCGCCAACAAATTCTCACAAGGCACCCCTATCTCCGCCCCCTGCATTTCCATCTTTTCTTCACGCGAATGACTGGGATTTGGGCCTTGTAGAAGCAGTATATCCTTTACGTCTCACTCATTAAAGAGAAAATCCTTGGTGAGTTCTGTTCTGATATCCAGAAGATCTTTTCGGTCATAAGAGACGGTAGCAAGTACAGTTGGTTAGGAGCCCGTAAAATGGCAGCCATCCCCTCTGGCGCCATTATAAACATATGCAGTTGCTTAGGGTCCCTGACCCCCCAAAAAAAAAAATTATACTTTTACATTTTTATTTTTATTTTAGGAACTGTTGAGAGTAACAATAGTAGAATACACCAGGTGCAAGTTAGAAATATGGTTGTGCATCAGCAGTTTTTCCTCTTGCTTTGTCACTAGTCTCAGAAGGGTCGTTAAAAACCGGATATTCCGGTTTTCAAGGGAAAGGGAAGAGCGCCTGCGACTTGATTTCCATTTTTGGACGTTAACGTCTTTTACTCCTCTTCATTTACTGGATTGGTTGAACACGAGAGAACCTTCCCCGACAGAATGTGGATCTAGTTTCAGGTGTTTCTTTCATGACTGCGACATGAGGTCACTGACAGTAACTCAATTAGCGATGTCTACTAACAACATTTTTTTTTGTTATTGGTACGGTAGTCTAGCCACTTTTAAAAATTTGTAGTAATCATATACGAATACTGACCCGGTGTGCAGGGCACATGCCCAGGGGCCCTGACCTCCAGGGTGGCCCTCATTTGAATTTGTTAGTCACTCTAACTCAGATATCATTAACATGGCATACATACAGTACCAGTCAAATGTTTGGACACACTTACTCATTTAAGGGTTTTTCTTTATTTTACTATTTTTTTTAACATTGTAGAAGGATGGTGAAGACATCACAACTATGAAAAAACACATATGGAATCATGTAGTAACCAAAAAAGTGTTAAACAAATCTGTCACGAGTCGTGTGTATAGGTGGCAGAGAGGTCAGGCGCAGGAGAATCAAACTGAATGAAATGGAGTTGTTTAATTACTGTAAACAAAACTCCTAAACTAAGAATAATAATAAGACAAAGTGGGTACAAGGACCCGTCGCCCAGCAACACAAACACTCTCTGACAAAGATATGAGGGGAAACAGAGGGTTAAATACACAACAGGTAATGAATGGTGATTGATACCAGGTGTGTTGGAAGACAAGACAAAACCAATGGAAAATGAAAAATGGATCATTGGTGGCTAGAAGACCGGTGACGTTGACCGCCGAGCACCGCCCGGCTTCGACTTCGTCAGAAGTCGTGACACAAATCAACATATATTTTACATTTGAAATTCTTCAAAGTAGCCACCCTTTGCCTTGATGACAGCTTTGCACACTCTTGACATTCTCTCAACCAGCTTCATGAGGTGCATGGAATGCATTTCAATTAACAGGTGTGCCTTGTTAAAAGTAAATTTGTGGAATTTCTTTCCTTAATACATTTGAGCCAATCCATTGTGTTGTGAGGGGTAGTTTGTTGGGGTTGTATACAGAAGATAGCCCTCTTTGGTAAAAGACCAAGTCCATATTATGGCAAGAACAGCTCAAATAAGTAAAGATAAATGACAGTCCATCATTACTTTAAGACATGAAGGTCAGTCAATCCGGAAAATCTCTAGAACTTTCTTCAAGTGCAGTTGCAAAAACCATCAAGCGCTATGATGAAACTGGCTCTCATGAGGACCGCCACAGGACAGGAAGACCTAGAGTTACCTCTGCTGCAGAGGATAAGTTCATTCGAGTTAACTGCACCTCAGATTGCAGCCCAAATAAATGCTTTACAGAGTTACAAGTAACAGACACATCTCAACGTCAACTGTTCAGAGGAAAACTTATTGACTCAAGACATTTTAGCTTTTCATTATGAATTTATTTTTTTATAATAGAAAAACATCATTCCACTTTGGGGTATTGTGGGTAGGTCAGTGAAAAAAAAAATCTCTCAATTGAATCCATTTTAAATTCAGGTTGTAACAACAAGCAACATGTGGAAAAACTCAAGGGGTGTGAATACTTTCTGAAGGCTCTGTATCTCTCCATAAAATTCCCTTGGAGTTGATTTTCAGGTGTTTTTACAGTCTTATCTCCAACAATATCAGAACTTGTGGGGTCCAAATAAAAGTGACCACCAGTTGGGAAACCAGTTGGGAAACCCTGTCCTAAGGTAATGTGATGGTCCAGGTATGAGGAATCTGGGGTGTTGGTACAGAATACTCAGAACCTCCCAATGCTAAAAGCCCATCAGACTCCAGTAGGGTTCTCCCTCAACAGACCTTCATATCATTCTGAGGTGCTAGACATGGTTTTAGGAGTCTCTGGAGCCACACAATGGAATGTCAATATACATATATATTTTTTTAATTAAAATATATCAGTGATAAATGATGACAAAATAATATACATTTGAATTTGTTTAAATTATTTATTTTCATCGCTTCATTCAAACACAGTATGAAAAAGCTAAGTATTGACAGAGGGTTTGGTTTAAAAGATTAGTGACAGAAATATGTGATTCCCCAAAGGTAGACTGTTCACAGCTTTCAGAAGCATAATGGTGAAAATTCCTTGTCACCTGTAACATTGCAGACAAAAAAAATAAAAAAGTTAGATGAACTGTTTAAAACAAACAGAAATATATATATATCAAATTCACATGAGCTCTTCCACGAGAAGCATAACCAGCATATAGCCTGGATGCCAACCCTCATCTCTATAAACAAGCTCGGACTGACAGTCACCATCGGTCTGGCAATAACATCCCTGTCCAATAAACCACAGAGCTAGACGAGCACCCAGGCTATTTAAAGTGAGAGTTAACATTCAAGCAGGAGCTATTTAGCCTACTATAATGTACACCGTGTATTCTATAGAGCAGTGGGGTTGAATCGACTGGAGATAGAGAGTGAGGAGTACAATCAGACGGAGACAAGAGGGGTGTTTCATTCACGGGAGGTTAACGGAGCTGGGCGGTCTTGGGGTTTCTATTGCCTGGGGATTTCTAGTCTCTACTCACTACCGATGTAAACAAACACAGGCTAACACAGAGACAGTGGGCTGGGGATTTCTAGTCTCTACTCACTACCGATGTAAACAAACACAGGCTAAAAAAGAGACAGTGGTCTGGGGATTTCTGGTCTCTACTCACTACCGATGTAAACAAACAGGCTAAAACAGAGACAGTGGGCTGGGGATTTCTAGTCTCTACTCACTACCGATGTAAACAAACACAGGCTAAAACAGAGACAGTGGGCTGGGGATTTCTCCTGGGCCAGGGTAAGGTTGGATTTCTCTAGCTTCTCTACCCTGCCTGCTGGCTTTACACTGACCAAGATGGGGGGGGGGGGTCTGCTTCCCATCTGAAACAGTTTCTGCGTATACTATATTATGATGCCATTTTTCTTTGTCACGTTTTGGTTAGTTTTGGTCTTTTTTTTGAGGCAAGCCAAAGTTCGGTAGCCGAAAGTCTAGTCCTTTTTGTCGGTGATTGGTCAACAGTAGGGATTCTTCAATGTAGTGATGGTTGTCATTCAATGAGACGACTCATTTTCGCATTAATTTCCTGGAGAAATACTGAACCAAACATCTTAGTTAAATGCAAAATTGCGTGACTAAGACCCCCTCTGAAAAAAAACTTGTCAATTTATTACAGATTTCTTGAGTTATCTTCAATTAATTCTGATTATTTTGAGGAAGTGTATACTGGCTACGGCATCTCAAGAGGGACAAAGAGTACTATTGCAGTTTTTCAAGAAAAGGTATTTTAAGGGAGTATGCAAGGCACAGACATTCACTTCTCCTAGTGGAGAACTGTTAGGCTGCAAACGCAACCGAACATTCTGCAGAGGCATTTAGGCTGCAAACGCAACAGAACATTCTGCAGAGGCATTTAGGCTGCAAACGCAACCGAACATTCTGCAGAGGCATTTAGGCTGCAAACCCAACCGAACATTCTGCAGAGGCATTTAGGCTGCAAACGCAACAGAACATTCTGCAGAGGCATTTAGGCTGCAAACGCAACCGAACATTCTGCAGAGGCATTTAGGCTGCAAACCCAACCGAACATTCTGCAGAGGCATTTAGGCTGCAAACGCAACCGAACATTCTGCAGAGGCATTTAGGCTGCAAACGCAACAGAACATTCTGCAGAGGCATTTAGGCTGCAAACGCAACCGAACATTCTGCAGAGGCATTTAGGCTGCAAACGCAACAGAACATTCTGCAGAGGCATTTAGGCTGCAAACGCAACCGAACATTCTGCAGAGGCATTTAGGCTGCAAACGCAACAGAACATTCTGCAGAGGCATTTAGGCTGCAAACGCAACAGAACATTCTGCAGAGGCATTTAGGCTGCAAACGCAACAGAACATTCTGCAGAGGCAACTTTGCAGAATTTTGTTTTTTTAATGTGTTCTAAAAAAAAATATTAAAAGCATTTCACAACACCAGCAATAACATCTGTATGTGACATTGGTTGGTAGGTGAGAGGTGTACCTTTATTTAACTAGGCAGTTAACAGTTAAGAACAAATTCTTATTTTCAATGACAGCCTCGGAACAGTGGGTTAGCTGCCTGTTCAGGGGCAGAACGACCTTGTCAGCTCGGGGGTTTGAACTCGCAACCTTCCGGTTACTAGTCCAACACTAACCACTAGGCTACCCTGCCGCCCCGGCATCAAAGCTTAATAATTGAAATCATTCATTTGGTGGGTGTTTATATTTGTCCTGTTTCCTATTAGTCCTATGTGGGTTTTTGGCACATCCCAACTCTCCCTGAGACACCCTCGGAGAGTGGGGTCGCGACCCTGGAGCAATTATGGCCTATTTATTGCCTTACCTCCTCATGCCATTTGCACACACTGTATATAGACTTTTTCTATTGTGTTATTGACTGTACGTTTGTTTATTCCAGGTGTAACTCTGTTGTTGTTGTTGGTGTCACACTGCTTATGCTTTATCTTGGCCAGGTCCTAGTTGTAAATGAGAATTTGTTCTCAACTGGCCTATCTGGTTAAATAAAGGTGGAATAAAAAATAAAGTCAATAAAAAGTGCCGTGTGATTTTTTTTTTACCTCGTCAGTGGCTGGTCCAATGCCCTAACCGCTAGGCTACGTGCCACCCTAACCAACACAATGGCCTGTGGAAGCCATTCCCAGGTCACACACAGGTAAGAAGGTAGCACCTAGCCTAGCCCTGTGACTTCAGCCTACATACACTGTTGAATATGAATAGGCCTTGTTTTGTGTGGCTGGGCAGCAAAAATGCAAATGAGAAAAGGCTAACAACCAACACCTGACGACCTAAAAAATATCCTTCTCTCTCACAACCCACTGACTATCACACAGAGGCAGCCCAGTAAGCTCTCAGGTTGGAGAAGGCACCAATACAGACCATGCAAAGGAATTCACAACATTTACCTGACAGCCTTGTCCCACTGACAAGATGTACTCAATGTCCTGGGTTTTGATTTTCTCTTGTCTTTATTACGCTTCAGTACCCGTTCTTACTTGGTTACCTGCAAGGGCTAGTGAAGTACGCTATACCACTGTCTTCAGTCCAGGACTACCAGTAGAACTCAGTTCATTTACCAATTCTGCGACGATTCCAAAGCTACAAGTTCTTAGTCTTCATAAGTTAATAAATAATAATAGTCATTATTCTGTCCAGGACCCATGGGATCTCATCTCAGATAAAACAGAAGAACTTCTTCCAGCTGCATTTAGAGAAGGCCTTGCTGCGTCTGTCCGACAACCGCCTCTTCTTCTCCTTCCTGGCCTTGTGTGTGATGGCAGCAAAGATGGCCGCGTCGAACGCCTCTTTTAAGTTCTTCTGCGTCAACGAAGAACACTCCACATAGTCCGCCGCTCTGATCTTCACCGCCACGCTCCGCGCCCGATTGGTCAGCACCGGTTTGACCCCGCGGCGGGCCAGGTTGATCAGGACGTTGACGTCCAGCAGGAGGTCGGACTGGGTGCCCACGAGGATGATGGGAGCTGAGGGGTTGCAGGCTCGGATCTCTGGGATCCACTTGTGGGTGACATTGTGGAAGGAGGTGGGGTTGACCACACTGAAGCAGAGCAGGAAGACATCCGTGTGGGAGTAGGAGAGGGAGCGGAAATCGTCAAACACCTCCTGGAAATGTCAAGGTAGAGAGAGAGAGAGAGAGGAGGGGCGGGGTAGGGGGCAAAGAGAAAGAGAGATAGAGGAGGGGCGGGGTAGGGGGCAAAGAGAAAGAGAGATAGAGGAGGGGCGGGGTAGGGGGCAAAGAGAAAGAGAGATAGAGGAGGGGCGGGGTAGGGGGCAAAGAGAAAGAGAGAGAGAGGAGGGGCGGGGTAGGGGGCAAAGAGAAAGAGAGATAGAGGAGGGGCGGGGTAGGGGGCAAAGAGAAAGAGAGAGAGAGGAGGGGCGGGGTAGGGGGCAAAGAGAAAGAGAGAGAGAGGAGGGGCGGGGTAGGGAGCAAAGAGAAAGAGAGAGAGAGGAGGGGCGGGGTAGGGAGCAAAGAGAAAGAGAGATAGAGGAGGGGCGGGGTAGGGGGCAAAGAGAAAGAGAGAGAGAGGAGGGGCGGGGTAGAGGGCAAAGAGAAAGAGAGAGAGAGGAGGGGCGGGGTAGGGAGCAAAGAGAGAGAGAGAGAGAGAGGGGCGGGGTAGGGAGCAAAGAGAGAGAGAGATAGAGGAGGGGCGGGGTAGGGAGCAAAGAGAGAGAGAGAGAGAGGAGGGGCGGGGTAGGGAGCAAAGAGAGAGAGAGAGAGAGGAGGGGCGGGGGAGGGGGCAAAGAGAGAGAGAGAGAGAGGAGGGGCGGGGTAGGGGGCAAAGAGAAAGAGAGAGAGAGGAGGGGCGGGGTAGGGAGCAAAGAGAGAGAGAGAGAGGAGGGGGGGGGGAGGGGGGAAAGAGAAAGAGAGAGAGAGGAGGGGCGGGGTAGGGGGCAAAGAGAGAGAGAGAGAGAGAGGGGCGGTGTAGGGAGAGAGAGGAGGAGGGGCGGGGTAGGGGGCAAAGAGAAAGAGAGAGAGAGGAGGGGCGGGGTAGGGAGCAGAGAGAGAGAGAGAGAGGAGGGGCGGGGTAGGGAGCAGAGAGAGAGAGAGAGAGGAGGGGCGGGGGAGGGAGAAGAGAGAGAGAGAGAGAGAGGGGCGGGGTAGGGAGCAAAGAGAAAGAGAGAGAGAGGAGGGGCGGGGTAGGGAGCAAAGAGAAAGAGAGAGAGAGAGGAGGGGCGGGGTAGGGAGCAAAGAGAGAGAGAGAGAGGAGGGGCGGGGTAGAGGGCAAAGAGAGAGAGAGGGGTCAGCTTAGCTGATTCAGCAGTGTGTGAATGTGAATGCTGTCTGGGGGTCTGAACAACAACAACAACAACAATGGACGCCGGTGACAGAGAGAGACGATGACTCACACAGTATGACATGTAGTGGCCTTTAGAACCAAACTACTGCTGCTACATGTGAAAGACTGAATGCTTTCCTGTCAGCTACATATTTTTTTTGTCACGTTTGTGACCGATTCTACAAAGCAGACGTGTCTTCATTTCAAAATTACATCCCAACATGTTTCAAACTGTTGTCATTGAATTGGACTGAAGAGATTCAAGAATAGACTATTCATTATGGATGATATAATGTTCATATATATATATATATATATATATATATTTTTTTTAAAGAGTCTGATATTGTTACCTGTCCAGCTGTGTCCAGTAGTTGTATTCTGACTGAGGCTCCTCCTACTTGTACCTGACCTGTTGAAGAAAACACAAGAATACAATTATTTCATAACTCAAGTTTGTTAATAGTTTGGGTTTGTAAATCAACAATACATTTAGTTGTTTAATTTTTATAAATAAGGATATTATACGGTTATAAACTTAGGCTATACAGTTATTTTTCTTAAATGTATTTCCAGTAATTGAAAGGTTCTCACCTGAAAAGACATCAAAGCCGGTCTGTTTGTATTCCGTTGGGTATCCATTGCTGGTGTAACTGACTATCATGCTTGTCTTTCCCACCGCACCGTCCCCCACCAGCATACAGCTGATAGCCGCTGGCTCCCTCTCCAACCCCGGCGCTGACTCCCTCTCCAACCCGGCCTCTTGGTTTATCAATCCGCATGAAGAGGGGACGCGGGATTCTTCATAATAATAATCCATTTGAGGTGGCATGTCCGAAGATTAAAGTTGAAGAGTAGTAACTTTCCCGTGCATAAAAGCTCAGTCTTATTTTAGGCTATTCCGAAGTGCGATTCTATAGAAGAGTTTTTCTTCATTAATAAGCGATGTGTTCTGTAGTATCACCTTGTCGGGTTGTGAATGACAGTGAACTGAATCGGTTTTGAGGCAACTTTCCGCTCAGTCATGTTGTGATTTGCATAGCCCCGCCTCCACCAGCTGAAGGAAAGATGTGAACTATTTGCGGAGGATTGGCAGACACTATATATAGTAAGACCCTTGAATGGTTGGTTGTGTTCCTATATTGCAGGCTGGTTTGACATGTAAGCTACTTCACAAGATATTTGCTGTGATGTTATTTTTTTTTTGATAGTGACAATAATACAATTATTTATCTTATTAACTTTTTAGTGTTTGCATTGTCTCTATTATGCAACGAATCAGAAGTGCAATAAATTATTTCCAGTTGTGTATTTTGACAACAGACAATTCCATGAAGTATAATTAACGAAGGTCTTGTATTGGCCCTAAAAATGGTCAAAGACTCCAGCCGCCTGTAGGCTGTTCTCTCTACCACCGCACGGCAAACTGTACCGATGTCTAGGTCCAAACGGCTCCTTAACAGCTTCTGCCTCCAAGCCATAAGACCGCTAAACATTTAATAAAACGGCTACCCGGACTATTTGCATTGACCTCGTTTTTTACGCTGCTGCTCCTGGCTATTTGTTTTCTACGCATAGTTACTCTACCCCTACTTACATGTATACTGAACAAAAATATAAACGCAACATGCAACAATTTAAAATATTTGACTGAGTTACTGTTCATAGAAGGAAACCAATCAATTGAAATACATTCATTAGGCCCTAATCTATGGATTTCACATGACTGGGCAGAGGCGCAGCCATGGGTGGGCCTGGGAGGGCGTAGGCCCCCTTCTAGGAAGCAAGGCCCAGCCAATCATAATGAGTTTTTCCCCACAAAAGGGCTTTATTACAGACAAAAATAGTCCTCAGCTTTTTGTGCGTATGGAAAATGTTTATTTTTGTTAAGTATACATATTACCTTAATTACCTCGATTAACCTGTACCCGCACATGGACTCATTATTGGTACCCCCTGAATAAAGCCTCGTTATTGTTATTTGATTGTTATTTTGTCCCTTAATTATTATACTTTTTTTTTTGAAAATATTTTCTTATTGCATTGTTGGTTAAGGGCTTACAAATAATAATTTACTTACAAGCGCATTATACCCTGAGGAAGACAGCTTGTCTGTCGAAACGTTGAATATTAGGTTATTCAATTATTGCATCTGAGGTCCTAGTGTGCAGCTCTCGTTTTCTTTTTTCATGAATTTGGCGCATGTGACAAATACAATTTGATATATTTTTTTTTGGGGGGTGTATTTATTAGCCTCACTTATAAAAATAAATGTCAGTCGCTGTTTGAAAATTGGACAAAGTGCGCCTTCTCGTGCCAGACTATAGAACTACGATATTCTTCTCATCACGTGATTTTGGTGCCAAGATCACCTGACTACACACGGGTCCTTTCCCTTTTTTTGTGCGTTTGTAAATGTTCGGGGAAGTTGCATACAATTAGCATGTTTTGACTGTTTTTTTTTTTATATAGCTTAGAGAATGCCGTTTTCTATCGTGTAGAGTACGACTCAGTTCTGAATCCTTTCTGACGAGACGCACGCAACAGGATGGGCTCTTTGTAGACTCCAGAAATCTAGCGGTACCTTGTTAGCTCATAGCCAGTCATTATGCCACCGCATGATCCGACCTTGTAGCAGTTAGCTATTTAGTTAGTTCCTCTGCTGTAGATCACCGCTACGTTTGGCAATGTCTTCTATCCTGGATGAATACGAAGACTCGCAGAACAGCAGGCACCCTGTGCAACATAGTAGCCGCCTGTCTGCTGCCAACATCGGCATAACGCATTCAGGTACTGGGGGGAAGGCTATGGGCCTTTCAAATGGGTCTGTTTATAATAAGGCTCTATTGTTGGGACTATCTATATTGTTGAATGTATGCACCACATTGCTTCAATATAGCTAGTAGAATTATGTCTTAATGTTCCGCTTGATACCGATTTGATAGAATGGAATTGACGATGTTGGTAATGCTGTTACCCATTCATAGACGCGAACTACCTTCTAGCGCCTAATATTGACGAGTTTCCTCTGGCCTGGCCCTTGATCATGACTCTGAGATCCATTACATTACACATACGATGTGCGTCTTCTGTTTTGGGGAGTTTGGTTAATTAAGAGGGTTTTATTTTATATCTGCGTCTCTGAACACTTGTGTGTAAACGGAAGTCGGATGCCACAAACGTGTTGCCACTGAAAAGTACTGTCTGTAACTGTGTTAAAACAGTGTAGCCTAAGTGTATATTTTGCATTTGTTCCATTATTTTGATGTGATATGAAAGTAGAGGACTTTATGTTTCTAGAACCGTACCGCAATAATATTGTCTGCTGTGGCTGCCATTGCCAATTAAAATCAAATCAAACTGTATTCGTCACGACGCCCCGAATACAAGTGTAAACCTTATGATGAAATATTTATTTACAAGCCCTTAACCAACAGTGCAGTTCAAGAAGAGTTAAGAAAATATTTACTAAATAGACTAAAATAAAAAGTAACACAATAACATAACAATAAATATATGCCATTTAGCAGACGCTTTTATCCAAAGCGACTTACAGTCATGTGTGCATACATTCTACGTATGGGTGGTCCCGGGAATCGAACCCACTACCCTGGCATTACAAGCGCCATGCTCTACCAACTGTGGTACAGAAGGACAATAACAACAATAACAATAATAATAAAGAGGTTATATACAGGGGGTACTGGTACTGAGTCATTGTGCTGGGGTACGGGTTAGTTAGGGGGAACTGGTACTGAGTCATTGTGCTGGGGTACGGGTTAGTTAGGGGTTACTGGTACTGAGTCATTGTGCTGGGGTACGGGTTAGTTAGGGGGTACTGGTACTGAGTCATTGTGCTGGGGTACGGGTTAGTTAGGGGTACTGGTACTGAGTCATTGTGCTGGGGTACGGGTTAGTTAGGGGTTACTGGTACTGAGTCATTGTGCTGGGGTACGGGTTAGTTAGGGGGTACTGGTACTGAGTCATTGTGCTGGGGTACGGGTTAGTTAGGGGGAACTGGTACTGAGTCATTGTGCTGGGGTACGGGTTAGTTAGGGGTACTGGTACTGAGTCATTGTGCTGGGGTACGGGTTAGTTAGGGGTTACTGGTACTGAGTCATTGTGCTGGGGTTCGGGTTAGTTAGGGGAACTGGTACTGAGTCATTGTGCTGGGGTACGGGTTAGTTAGGGGGTACTGGTACTGAGTCATTGTGCTGGGGTACGGGTTAGTTAGGGGTTACTGGTACTGAGTCATTGTGCTGGGGTACGGGTTAGTTAGGGGGTACTGGTACTGAGTCATTGTGCTGGGGTACGGGTTAGTTAGGGGGTACTGGTACTGAGTCATTGTGCTGGGGTACGGGTTAGTTAGGGGTACTGGTACTGAGTCATTGTGCTGGGGTACGGGTTAGTTAGGGGTACTGGTACTGAGTCATTGTGCAGGGGTACGGGTTAGTTGGGTGCTAGTTAGGGGAACTGGTACTGAGTCATTGTGCTGGGGTACGGGTTAGTTAGGGGGTACTGAGTCATTGTGCTGGGGTACGGGTTAGTTAGGGGGTACTGAGTCATTGTGCTGGGGTACGGGTTAGTTAGGGGGTACTGAGTCATTGTGCTGGGGTACGGGTTAGTTAGGGGGTACTGGTACTGAGTCATTGTGCTGGGGTACGGGTTAGTTAGGGGGTACTGAGTCATTGTGCTGGGGTACGGGTTAGTTAGGGGGTACTGAGTCATTGTGCTGGGGTACGGGTTAGTTAGGGGGTACTGAGTCATTGTGCTGGGGTACGGGTTAGTTAAGGTAATGTGTGCATGTAGGTAGAGGTGAATTCTTCTCTAAACAGAACATCCTTGGACTATAAGGAGTAACATTAGGCTCTTTTAGTCCATTGGGCTAGCGATGATGATGATGATTGACATGATAAGTGATTATATTAATGGTTGCTTCTGATCCGTTGCAGGGTTTGTGAATGTGAGACTCGAAGAGGAGAAGCCGATATTCAACAAACAGAGGATTGATTTCTCACCCCCAGAGAAGATCAACCACTTTGCTGTCTGTAACAATCAGCTATGCATGAGTTTAGGGAAGGACACTCTCCTGAGGTAAGGAGACACTTTTGAAATTTGCGATTTCATGGTGTTGTGAATAGCCCTTTCCGATGTTCCCTCTAAGCTACATGCGTGGCAGTCTTGGCTCCGGAGACGCACAAGGTTGAATTTCACTGAGTTCGCCCTGTTAGTTTACACTATATTTATATCAACGTTTCCCTTCTGTGGGACTCGTGATCAAATCAACATAGTATCACCCTCCTTTGAATACAAACATATCTAACTTTGCATGATTGAGTTAGTGATTTTGCTGTAGGCATTGCACATCCAGAGAGGTGAGAGGCTAATATCTGTCCAAAATAAGCCCAATGCATTTCTATGGGCTTATATTGGACCTAAGCTTGTCGACTGTCTTTCTGCCTTTGGAACAACGACTCCTATTGTTAAGGCGACGACATGAGCAATTCCTAATTATATACAGATGTCTGGCGTGTCGGAGGAGAATTCGGACCGGTAGCCTACAAGTGGTCTTTTTCCGGTGGTGTTTTTCAGATCAAAGTGCAAAGTGGCGTGTGCACATTTGTTGATTTTCTTTGCGAGTTATTAGCCCAGATATAATTAGCTATATAGCTAATTATTAGTCAGCAATGGGAGAGTGATTGTGTCCTACAAGAGGGCATAACTTGTAGGCTAACATTTCTAGCATTGGGCCAGTAACCGGAAGGTTGCTGGATCGAATCCCCGAGCTGACAAGGTAACAATCTGTCATTCTGCCCCTGAACAAGGCAGTTAACCCTGCTGTCTAATTAAATAAAGGTTTAAAATGTAAAAATAGCTGTCTGATAAAGGAGTCTGGTAAATAGCTGGTTAATGTCTTAAAGGGGCAGTGTTGTATATTGAGAGGCTGGAATGTGCAAAGAAACCAAAATGGCCGACATCTTTGTCTGATTCACTGCATGGGGAAAATCATTTATTTTGTAAATCGGTTTCTTGCATCAATAGAACTTAATAAAATGCCTTTTTCGGGGCATCTATTTGACTCGTGGTGTTACAGATCAGTGAAACATCAGGCCTCAATTTGACTCGTGGTGTTACAGACCAGTGAAACATCAGGCCTCTATTTGACTCATGGTGTTACAGACCAGTGAAACATCAGGCCTCTATTTGACTCGTGGTGTTACAGACCAGTGAAACATCAGGCCTCTATTTGACTCGTGGTGTTACAGACCAGTGAAACATCAGGCCTCTATTTGACTCGTGGTGTTACAGACCAGTGAAACATCAGGCCTCTATTTGACTCATGGTGTTACAGACCAGTGAAACATCAGGCCTCTATTTGACTCGTGGTGTTACAGACCAGTGAAACATCAGGCCTCTATTTGACTCGTGGTGTTACAGACCAGTGAAACATCAGGCCTCTATTTGACTCATGGTGTTACAGACCAGTGAAACATCAGGCCTCTATTTGACTCATGGTGTTACAGACCAGTGAAACATCAGGCCTCTATTTGACTCGTGGTGTTACAGACCAGTGAAACATCAGGCCTCTATTTGACTCGTGTTGTTACAGACCAGTGAAACATCAGTCCTTGATAAAGTGTATACAAGGTTCATGTCCAGCCCATCATGTGTTTAGAATGGTTCATGGAATGTAGACCTTCATTGAACACCATATAGACTACTGTAGACTATATACTGTAGACTGTAGACTGTAGACTGTAGACTGTAGCCTGTAGCCTATGTACTTTATACTGTAGACTATATACTGTATACTGTAGACTGTAGACTATATACTGTAGACCCTATACTGTAGACTAGTAGACTGTACTGTAGACTATGTACTGCAGACTATATACTTTATACTATAGACTATATACTGTATACTGTATACTGGAGACTATATACTGTAGACTGTAGACCCTATACTGTAGACTGTAGACTATATACTGTAGACTATATACTGTAGACTATATACTGTAGACTATATACTGGAGACTATATACTGGAGACTATATACTGGAGACTATATACTGGAGACTATATACTGGAGACTATATACTGGAGACTATATACTGTAGACTATATACTGTAGACTGTAGACCCTATACTGTAGACCCTATACTGTAGACCCTATACTGTAGACCCTATACTGTAGACCCTATACTGTAGACCCTATACTGTAGACCCTATACTGTAGACCCTATACTGTAGACCCTATACTGTAGACCCTATACTGTAGACTATATACTGTAGACGTATGTACTGTAGACGTATGTACTGTAGTCTATAGACTGTAGACTATATACTGTAGACTATATCATAGAAATACATAGGCTGTATTGGTTTTGTTGGTAGTTCCACTCTACATTATGCTCAAATATCCACAGGAGCCTACTTGGCCAGACTATACAAGTGTTACTTCAGTGTTCACAGTAAACACGCGCTGGAAGTTGCTACAGAATACTCACAACGTTCAAGTTTACGCCTCACAAGACAAGAAAATTTGCTCGGCCCCCCCCCAAAAAAAACTGTTGAAGGAGCAGTTGGCCTTGTCGCCCATGCCTGTCCAAGCCTATCTGTGTGAGAAGAACCACACGTGTGAATGGTGCAGTGTGGATCTGGATGTGATTGCTAAGTGATGGGATTAAAGGGGTGAGGGGTGATCTCGTCAGTCATTCAGGGTGATCTGTAAAGGACTATGATGGTATTGATTTGAATGCCTACTGTATAACATGGGATTGGTATAATGGTAATGATAATAAGCATGAATATTTCATGTCTTGTAAAATATAAATTGTAAAATATATTCTGAAATACGTGTGTGTGTGTTTTCATATCAGATTGCATCTACCGTATTGGTGTCTAAGATGAGTGAACATGACTTTATAAAGGAGTTTATTAAGATATCCTCTGTATGTTGTTCCAGGATTGACCTTGCCAAGCCAGACCAGCCCAACCAGATAGAACTGGGGAGGAAGGAGGACAGCAGAGTACACAAGCTCTTCCTGGATCCCACAGGTGAGAACCGGGGAGCTCTTTCAGGATCCCACAGGTGAGAACCGGGGAGCTCTTTCAGGATCCCACAGGTGAGAACCGGGGAGCTCTTTCAGGATCCCACAGGTGAGAACCGGGGAGCTCTTTCAGGATCCTACAGGTGAGAACCGGGGAGCTCTTTCAGGATCCCACAGGTGAGAACCGGGGAGCTCTTTCAGGATCCCACAGGTGAGAACCGGGGAGCTCTTTCAGGATCCCACAGGTGAGAACCGGGGAGCTCTTTCAGGATCCCACAGGTGAGAACCGGGGAGCTCTTTCAGGATCCTACAGGTGAGAACCGGGGAGCTCTTTCAGGATCCCACAGGTGAGAACCGGGGAGCTCTTCCTGGACCCCACAGGTGAGAACCGGGGAGCTCTTTCAGGATCCCACAGGTGAGAACCGGGGAGCTCTTTCAGGATCCCACAGGTGAGAACCGGGGAGCTCTTTCAGGATCCCACAGGTGAGAACCGGGGAGCTCTTTCAGGATCCCACAGGTGAGAACCGGGGAGCTCTTTCAGGATCCCACAGGTGAGAACCGGGGAGCTCTTTCAGGATCCCACAGGTGAGAACCGGGGAGCTCTTCCTGGACCCCACAGGTGAGAACCGGGGAGCTCTTCCTGGACCCCACAGGTGAGAACCGGGGAGCAGGAAAATAATGTAGAATACTTGAAAAGTACTCCCAGAGATGGAATGGCATCAGGATCCTCCAATTCATTCATGTTTTACCTCATTGTCAGATTAGTATTTGTGCTAACTGATACATTTTCCATAGGGGTACTTCTCAGGTAAATTATCAACAGAGTTTGCCGTTTTAATTCATAGCTAGTTAATGTGAGTAATCGGGGTGGCAGGGTAGCCTAGTGGTTAGAGCATTGGACTAGTAACCAGAAGGTTGCAAGTTCAAACCCCCGAGCTGACAAGGTACAAATCTGTCATTCTGCCCCTGAACAGGCAGTTAACCCACTGTTCCTAGGCCGTCATTGAAAATAAGAATTTGTTCTTAACTGACTTGCCTAGTTAAATAAAGGTCAAATAAAAATCATCACACCATTATGGTTAATCAAATTACTACCCTAAAGTAACGACAGTTAAGTATGTAACAATTCAATTCCCAATACTCTTAGTTATTTTATTTTGGTGCATAGGCTGAATCTCAAACCGAGCACTCGATATGCTTGCTCACTAGTCAATCTCAAACACTAGTCATCGAGGGCTCCACTGCGTCCTTCGCAGGCCTCTTTTATTGAGTGGGCATCCTGTGCCGACGCCTTGCCCTTAGCAACGAGTTCTTCGCATGAATTTGTGTTACCAATCAACAACAGTTATTACTACTTCGGCCTAAAAAAATGGAATAAATGAAGATGAATCAATAAATGAGAAATTAATTTAGACGTTTGGCCAAGGAGGTCATTTTCCATCTAGCTAAGGAGTTTAGTGCCTGAAGAAGTTGTATTTCTGATGTTTCATAATGAGCATGAAGCCCTGTCCAGCATTATCTGGTTAGCATGAAGCCCTGTCCAGCATTATCTGGTTAGCATGAAGCCCTGTCCAGCATTATCTGGTTAGCATGAAGCCCTGTCCAGCATTATCTGGTTAGCATGAAGCCCTGTCCAGCATTATCTGGTTAGCATGAAGCCCTGTCCAGCATTATCTGGTTAGCATGAAGCCCTGTCCAGCATTATCTGGTTAGCATGAAGCCCTGTTCAGCATTATCTGGTTAGCATGAAGCCCTGTCCAGCATTATCTGGTTAGCTCTGAGCCTCAGCCAGTCATTTATATGATGCGAAAGAGAAGCTTACCAACCAGCTAATGCAACAATGAATGTAATGTTCCTTTCATAAGCTAGTGCAACTAATCAGATATCTGTGTATTTCTGATTATTCAGTAGTATTACATCAATGATTAAACGCAGGTCTCCCCTCTCGTCCCCTGCAGGGTCCCACCTGGTGATTTCTCTCAGTACCAGCGAGTGTCTGTATCTGAACAGGAACACCCAGAAGGTGAGGTCTCTGTCCCGCTGGAGAGGACACCTCATAGAGAGTGTAGGCTGGAACAAGCTGCTGGGGACAGAGACCAACACTGGGCCCATCCTAGTGGGAACCAGCCAGGGAATCATCTTCGAGGCTGAGATCTCTGCTTCAGAGGGAAGCCTGTTTAACACCAACCCTGACCAGTACTTCAAACAGGTGAGAACACACACACACACACACACACAGTAGGCTACTTCAAACAGGTCAGTGATGGGATCTGAAAATAAACATTGAGTGACAAAATACAACATCGTCCCAAGATGATGTTTTGTAGATTGAACCAATGGGAAGCCATGCTTATCAAACCTCATGACATTCAAACTAATTCATGCTGATTTGGTTACTACTAGGGATGCACGATATATCGGAATCGGACGATATTATCTAAAATAAAAAAAGCCAACATCGGCTCTGTCTAGTTTAACGCCGCTGTCAAAGCTGACGTGCATAACCTGTATAATATAGATGGGTGACGTAATGACGCCACGAAAGAGACAGCGCTACACGTGCAACACAGCATTCCTAACCTGGCCCACAATGTCTACTGCGTGGATCTATTTTGAAGTTTCAAAGGAAGATAACAAAAAAAAGTCCATATGCAACATTTGTGTTGCTATTTATTTCCCGGGGGAGAAAGTTAAATCTTTCAATAGCACAAACCCTAATTCCTCATCAGTGCATCACCCCCCCCAAGACGTTCAGCGACTTAGAGCAAAAGAAGAAGAGAACTAAGCGCACACTTCCAATAACTTAACAAGTTTAATTCAAGCAGAAAGAGCAAGGACATTTCAGCGAGACAACTCAAACACGAAATCCATTAACGCCAAGATAATGGCGTCAGTTAAGAACAAATTCTTATTTTCAATGACTGCCTAGGAACAGTGGGTTAACTGGTCTAGGAACAGTGGGTTAACTGGTCTAGGAACAGTGGGTTAACTGGTCTAGGAACAGTGGGTTAACTGGCCTAGGAACAGTGGGTTAACTGGTCTAGGAACAGTGGGTTAACTGGTCTAGGAACAGTGGGTTAACTGGTCTAGGAACAGTGGGTTAACTGGTCTAGGAACAGTGGGTTAACTGGTCTAGGAAAAGTGGGTTAACTGGTCTAGGAACAGTGGGTTAACTGGTCTAGGAACAGTGGGTTAACTGGTCTAGGAACAGTGGGTTAACTGGTCTAGGAACAGTGGGTTAACTGGTCTAGGAACAGTGGGTTAACTGGTCTAGGAACAGTGGGTTAACTGGTCTAGGAACAGTGGGTTAACTGGTCTAGGAACAGTGGGTTAACTGGTCTAGGAACAGTGGGTTAACTGGTCTAGGAACAGTGGGTTAACTGGTCTAGGAACAGTGGGTTAACTGGTCTAGGAACAGTGGGTTAACTGGTCTAGGAACAGTGGGTTAACTGGTCTAGGAACAGTGGGTTAACTGGTCTAGGAACAGTGGGTTAACTGGTCTAGGAACAGTGGGTTAACTGGTCTAGGAACAGTGGGTTAACTGGTCTAGGAACAGTGGGTTAACTGGTCTAGGAACAGTGGGTTAACTGGTCTAGGAACAGTGGGTTAACTGGTCTAGGAACAGTGGGTTAACTGGCCTAGGAACAGTGGGTTAACTGGCCTAGGAACAGTGGGTTAACTGGCCTAGGAACAGTGGGTTAACTGGCCTAGGAACAGTGGGTTAACTGGCCTAGGAACAGTGGGTTAACTGGCCTAGGAACAGTGGGTTAACTGGCCTAGGAACAGTGGGTTAACTGGCCTAGGAACAGTGGGTTAACTGGCCTAGGAACAGTGGGTTAACTGGTCTAGGAACAGTGGGTTAACTGGTCTAGGAACAGTGGGTTAACTGGTCTAGGAACAGTGGGTTAACTGGTCTAGGAACAGTTGGTTAACTGGTCTAGGAACAGGTGGTTAACTGGTCTAGGAACAGGTGGTTAACTGGCCTAGGAACAGTGGGTTAACTGGCCTAGGAACAGTGGGTTAACTGGCCTAGGAACAGTTGGTTAACTGGCCTAGGAACAGTTGGTTAACTGGCCTAGGAACGGTGGGTTAACTGGCCTAGGAACGGTGGGTTAACTGGTCTAGGAACGGTAGGTTAACTGGCCTAGGAACAGTGGGTTAACTGGCCTAGGAACAGTGGGTTAACTGCCTTGTTCAGGGTCAGAATGACAGATTTGTACCTTGTCAGCTCGGGTATTTGATCTTACAACCTTTCGGTTTCACATCCGTTACAGCAGCACCACCGCTAACTAAGCTAGCCGTTTCACATCCGTTACAGCAGCACCACCGCTAACTAAGCTAGCCGTTTCACATCCGTTACAGCAGCACCACCGCTAACTAAGCTAGCCGTTTCACATCCGTTACAGCAGCACCACCGCTAACTAAGCTAGCCGTTTCACATCCGTTACAGCAGCATATCTGACAGTGGCAACCGGTAGGAAGATAGTGGGTCGTTTTAAACACACAGCATACAGCTTGGAGTGAAAACGAAAAGGCTTTAAAAGCAAGACGTTTCCACCAGATGGAACAGTACTTTTTTATATGATGTAGAACCTGCCGGAACAAAAACGAGTGCTTGGCCGCGTACGCAGCAACAATCAGTACAAACCGACAGACTCTCATTGAAAACATGAACACACTCCTGGCTCCATTCGAAACAACTGACTGGAGAAATAAGCTCTTCAACAGTGTCTGCAGCAGACGTGATTTACCCCTCTGTCATGGCAAGATTGGATAGTCAGAAGAGCAGATGTGATTTACCCCTCTGTCATGGCAAGATTGGATAGTCAGAAGAGCAGATGTGATTTACCCCTCTGTCATGGCAAGATTGGATAGTCAGAAGAGCAGATGTGATTTACCCCTCTGTCATGGCAAGATTGGATAGTCAGAAGAGCAGACGTGATTTACCCCTCTGTCATGGCAAGATTGGATAGTCAGAAGAGCAGACGTGATTTACCCCTCTGTCATGGCAAGATTGGATAGTCAGAAGAGCAGACGTGATTTACCCCTCTGTCATGGCAAGATTGGATAGTCAGAAGAGCAGATGTGATTTACCCCTCTGTCATGGCAAGATTGGATAGTCAGAAGAGCAGACGTGATTTACCCCTCTGTCATGGCAAGATTGGATAGTCAGAAGAGCAGATGTGATTTACCCTCTGTCATGGCAAGATTGGATAGTCAGAAGAGCAGATGTGATTTACCCCTCTGTCATGGCAAGATTGGATAGTCAGAAGAGCAGATGTGATTTACCCCTTGTCATGGCAAGATTGGATAGTCAGAAGAGCAGACGTGATTTACCCCTCTGTCATGGCAAGATTGGATAGTCAGAAGAGCAGACGTGATTTACCCCTCTGTCATGGCAAGATTGGATAGTCAGAAGAGCAGATGTGATTTACCCCTCTGTCATGGCAAGATTGGATAGTCAGAAGAGCAGATGTGATTTACCCCTCTGTCATGGCAAGATTGGATAGTCAGAAGAGCAGATGTGATTTACCCCTCTGTCATGGCAAGATTGGATAGTCAGAAGAGCAGATGTGATTTACCCCTCTGTCATGGCAAGATTGGATAGTCAGAAGAGCAGATGTGATTTACCCCTCTGTCATGGCAAGATTGGATAGTCAGAAGAGCAGACGTGATTTACCCCTCTGTCATGGCAAGATTGGATAGTCAGAAGAGCAGACGTGATTTACCCCTCTGTCATGGCAAGATTGGATAGTCAGAAGAGCCACCTTTTTAAAGCATCTTTGTAATGCGGGGCAGCTAAAACATTTTGTCATGAATATCTGTCGTGCGATTTCAAATACATTCATGGATTTTACAAGTTTATGAAACAATCTGTTCCTAACTGAACAAATGAACATATGACACATTGTTTCACCTATTTAACTGTACTAGAATCCTTAAAAAGCTGCTAATATTTTTTCATATCGATTATCGATATGTGTCGGGTTTTTTTTTGGCAAGGAAAATATCGGATATCGGCCAAAAACTGTCATATTGCTGCATCCCTAGTTACTGTGCATCCCTAGTTACTGTGCATCCCTAGTTACTGTGCATCCCTAGTTACTGTGCATGCCTAGTTACTGTGCATGCCTAGTTACTGTGCATGCCTAGTTACTGTGCATCCCCAGTTACTGTGCATCCCCAGTTACTGTGCATCCCCAGTTACTGTGCATTCCCAGTTACTGTGCATTCCCAGTTACTGTGCATTCCCAGTTACTGTGCATTCCCAGTTACTGTGCATTCCCAGTTACTGTGCATTCCCAGTTACTGTGCATTCCCAGTTACTGTGCATTCCCAGTTACTGTGCATTCCCAGTTACTGTGCATTCCCAGTTACTGTGCATCCCCAGTTACTGTGCATTCATTGGTTACACTCCTTCATGTGAACTTCAGAAGCTTCTGCGACCAGCTTCTGTGACTGTATCTAATGTAGCATTTAGATTTGCATTTTTTTCTACCAAACCAGTCCTTACTATAATGTGTAATGTATGTAATTGAAACACAGGTCCACTCCCTGGAGGAGGACGGGAAGCCTGCTCCTGTGTGCTGTATAGAGGTGGAGAGAGGTCCGGAGTCTAAAGTCGTCATCATCGCCACCACCAGGAAGCGTCTGTTCCAGTTCGTAGGTCGTGTGGCGGAGGGGTCCGAGCAGCAAGGCTTCAGCTCCGTCTTCTCACAGAACCAGGTCTGTTTACAGCGGCTTTTTTAAAACAACAGCCCAAATGGCAACCTATTTACTATGTAGTGCATTTACACTCCCTATTTACTATGTAGTGCATTTACACTCCCTATTTACTATGTAGTGCATTTACACTCCCTATTTACTATGTAGTGCATTTACACTCCCTATTTACTATGTAGTGCATTTACACTCCCTATTTACTATGTAGTGCATTTACACTCCCTATTTACTATGTAGTATTTACACTCCCTACTATATCTGAATATTTACACTTCATACTATATCTGAATATTTACACACTATGAATATTTACACACTATGAATATTTACACACTCTGAATATTTACACACTATGAATATTTACACACTCTGAATATTTACACACTATCTGAATATTTACACACTATCTGAATATTTACACACTATCTGAATATTTACACTCTATACTGTATCTGAATATTTACACTTCATACTATATCTGAATATTTACACTTCATACTATATCTGAATATTTACACTTCATACTATATCTGAATATTTACACTTCATACTATATCTGAATATTTACACTCCATACTATATCTGAATATTTACACTTCATACTATATCTGAATATTTACACTTCATACTATATCTGAATATTTACACTTCATACTATATCTGAATATTTACACACTATCTGAATATTTACACACTACTGTATCTGAATATTTACACACTATACTGTATCTGAATATTTACACTTCATGCTATATCTGAATATTGGTCCTCCTGTAGCTCAGTTGGTAGAGCATGGCGCTTGTAACGCCAGGGTAGTGGGTTCGAGTTGGTAGAGCATGGCGCTTGTAACGCCAGGGTAGTGGGTTCGATCCCCGGGACCACCCATACGTAGAATGTATGCACACATGACTGTAAGTCGCTTTGGATAAAAGCGTCTGCTAAATGGCATATATATATATATATTTACACTCCATACTATATCTGAATATTTACACTTCATACTATATCTGAATATTTACACTCTATATCTGAATATTTACACTTCATACTATATCTGAATATTTACACACTACTGTATCTGAATATTTACACTTCATACTATATCTGAATATTTACACTTCATACTATATCTGAATATTTACACTCCATGCACTGTTCTCACTTCTCTAATGACCTCTAGCAACTATGCCATTTGTTTGTTATATTTGTTGTTATAGCTTGTTTTATAAACTGTGTGGTTCAAGCCCTGAATACTGATTGGCTGACAGAATTTTCATTTTTACTCCTCTAATTAAGTTGTTAACCAGTTTTATAATAGCAATGAGGCACATCGGGGGTTTGTGGTATATGTCCAATATACCACGGCTAAGGGCTGTATCTAGACTCTCAGCGTTGTCGTACATAAGAACAGCCCATAGCCGTGGTATATTGTCCATATACCACCCTCCCTCGGGCCTTATTGCTTAAATATTAAGCTGCTCCCCAGTTTCCAGTATATTGATTTATCATTTGTTATAAGCATGTATAAGCCATTTAGAATATCTTATGACAGTGCTTATAAGAGGTTACGCCTTTATTACTACTAGGAGCTGCTGCCCAGCTTCCAGGAGTTTCCGTTTAACATGGGCTACAGTGAGATCACCTTCTACACCTCCAAGCTCAGATCCTGCCCCAAGGCCTTCGCATGGATGATGGGTAATGGAGTTCTCTACGGTCAGCTGGACTACATCAGGCCGGACTCAGTGCTCAGTGATGTGCAGGTACCGTTGTTATGCTATTATATAGTGCTCAATATTTAGGCTAGTGTACTTTCAGGTTTGATGTGTTGTAGAGGTAAGCTCTCTTAAATACATTTTGTCAGTGGTCTTTCAAAAGAATTATATTGTACTGAAATTCATATAGCTGAAGCACTGATAAATAAATAAAATAATACATTCTCTCTCTCTCCATCAGGTGTGGGACTACACCCCAGACATAGACTTCAGTTTCAACAAGCCCATCTCCATCGTGTTGACTCAGTTCCACTTTCTACTCCTCCTCCCCGACCGTGTCAAGGCCATCTGCACCCTCAACGGACAGGTAGGGTCACACACACACACGCACGGACACGTACGGACAGGTGGACCTCTGTCTGCTTAGTCTTTGGTTACAGGTCACTGTAAAAGGTGTAGGCCAGGTTACTGTAAAAGGTGTAGGCCAGGTTACTGTAAAAGGTGTAGGCCAGGTTACTGTAAAAGGTGTAGGCCAGGTCACTGTAAAAGGTGTAGGCCAGGTTACTGTAAAAGGTGTAGGCCAGGTCACTGTAAAAGGTGTAGGCCAGGTTACTGTAAAAGGTGTAGGCCAGGTTACTGTAAAAGGTGTAGGCCAGGTTACTGTAAAAGCATGTTTGTGAAAACTGCTGATGTAAAACAAAATGTTTTTTTTAAACCATTGAAATCTTCCAAAATAGCACCCTATTCCTCATATTGTGCTCTATGAAGTAATGCACTACGATGAACTCTTGGTCTGACCAATCGGAATCTACGCTTCATGGTTGTTTTGATCACACAGACAGGGACATGTTCCGGGCTGCCTCTGAGAATAGTATTGATGTAGGCATAGAGAATAGTGATGCACCGATATGATGTTTTAGGCCGATACTGATATCCAATATTTTCCTTGCCCCCCCCCCCAAAAAAAACGATACCGAAATGTAACATTTTTGCGGCCTTTTAAGCATTCTAATAGTTAACACACACACATGGACGCAGTGCAAGAGGCGTCACTACAGTCCCTGGTTCTAGTCAAGGCTCATCCTATATACAGTGGGGCAAAAAAGTATTTAGTCAGCCACAAATTGTGCAAGTTCTCCCACTTAAAAAGATCAGAGGCCTGTAATTTTCAGAAATCTTGCTTGTTTGTAGGTGACCAAATACTTATTTTCCACCATAATTTGCAAATAAATTCATTAAAAATCCTACAATGTTATTTTATGGATTTTTCCCCCCCTAATTTTGTCTGTCATAGTTGAAGTTTACCTATGATGAAAATTACAGGCCTCACTCATCTTTTTAAGTGGGAGAACTTGCACAATTGGTGTTAGGTGTTAGGTATTACTGCACTGTTAGAGCTAGAAAAATAAGCATTTCGCTGCACCTGCGATAACCTATGCAAAATATGTTTACGGGACCAATAAAATGTAGTATGATTTAGTGCACTGCTTTTGACTGGGCCCCCTTTTTATGAATAGATTAAATGGATTGATTGATTGACAGGTGGTGTACGAGGATGTGTTTCCTGATAAGTTCGGCACTCTGAAGAAGATGATCAAAGACCTAGCAGGAGGCCTGGTGTGGATCTATACTGAGAAGGCTGTCTTCAGGTTCGTTTACACGACATTTAGTTTTTTAGGCATTTAACAGACACTCGTGCCCAGAGACTTACAATTAGTGCATTCAATCAAGATTGACAACTTTCATCTAGCAGTCTTTTTTTTTTTTTTTTTTTTTTACAATAGCCAAAAATCTGTGGAATCAGACTAGCTCTGCCGTTAGTGACTGAACAAGGTTTAACTGTCATCTGTGGAATCAGACTCGCTCTGCCGTTAGTGACTGAACAAGGTCTAACTGTCGTCTGTGGAATCAGACTATAAAGAACAGACAAAGTGAGTGTGACAGTACATTTTTTTTTTATTCCTCAATCCAGATACCACATCCAGAGAGAAGCCAGGGATGTGTGGCAGATGTACATGAGCATGAACAAGTTTGACCTGGCTAAGGAGTACTGCCGGGACCGGCCAGAGTGCATGGACATGGTCCTGGCTAAGGAGGCAGAACACTGCTTCCAGAACAAACGCTACTTGGAGAGCGCTAAATGCTACGCTCTGACCCAGAACTACTTCGAAGAGATTGCTTTGAAGTTTATCGAGGCAAAACAGGACGAGGCTCTGAAAGAGTTCCTGCTGAAGAAACTCAATAATTTAAAACAGGTATATGATGTCTTTGTGACCTAAGTTTTTACAATTCAAAACCAGACAACTTTGTTGTTATTATTTATTTAACAGTGAGCAACTGAAGCTCGTCTTCTGCTCTCTTCTCAACCTGCCAGATAGTTGTGTCTTTTGTGTGGTCTGTTTTCAACATATTTTATACATTTTGTTTTCATCATGTTACCCCTGTTTGCAAAGTAACATTTCTTCTGGGGGACAATAAAGATTGATTGATTGATTGAAACAGAGTGAGAAGACCCAGATCACCCTACTGGTCACTTGGCTGACTGAGCTCTACCTGAACCGCCTGGGGCTTCTCCAATCAGACGAGGGGAAACGTGGGGTGTTCCAGGAGACGCGTGATGAGTTCCGGAAGTTCTTCAGTAGCTCCAAACACAAGGAGTGTCTCTATAACAACCGAACGACCATCTATGACCTGCTGGCTAGCCACGGCAACGTGGACGACATGGTCTACTTCTCTGTCATCATGCAGGTATCTGTTGATGCTCTTTATCCAAGCTTGGGGCTCAATTTCATTTCCAGTCAATTCAGAAAGTAATCCAAACTCCAACTCAAAATGTTCCTAATTTGAAAAGCATTGAAGAGAATCGGAATTGGAATTTCAGTGTACTTCCTGTATTGTATGGAATTGAAATACAATTGACCCCAACCCTGCTATTCACGCGTGGTATTGTATTGTGCCATTTAGAGTGGTCTCTTTTGGTGGTCTCTAATGATGTGGCATGTTTAGGCCCCTTTATGGCTGCTGACTTTATTTTCAGTTTTCTAAAGTATGTATTATTATCTGCTGCTGTTTGACATGAAAGAATCTGTCTATTTATCTCTCTAGGACTATGAGAGGGTGATCTCCCATCACTGTCAGCATGATGACTATAGCGCCGCCCTGGAGGTGCTCTCTAAGCACTGCGACGAGAAGCTCTTCTATAAGTTCTCTCCCATCCTCATGCAACACATACCTAAGAAGGTGATGCAATGATTTTATCTGCTTGCTTTGAAATGTTTTTTTTTTGTTGTCTGTGTTCAAGTACATACGAATTTGTTCTTAACTGAAGTATTGTATTTTTTAATTGAGTTTGAAATACAATACCATACTCGATTGTCCATTTTTATGGCATGTGAAGTGCCTATGTGTACTTGTGAAAGAGAAATTGAATGAATAAAAAAATATTCTTGCCTAGGTAAATAAAATAATAAATATACCTCAATCATAAGGTGGTAGATGCCTGGATCCAGATGGGTTCCAGGCTGGAACCTAAGAAGCTGATCCCAGCCCTGGTCAACTACAGTCAGATGGGCTCAACACAACAGGTCAACGAGACCATCCGTTACATGGAGTTCTGTGTCTACCAGCTCACTGTGACAGAAGAGGCCATACACAACTACCTGCTGTCCCTCTACGCCAAGTACAAACCTGATAGTCTCTTGTTGTACCTGGAACAGGTAGGTTCAAGGTTGTGGCCGTCCCAAATGGTATCCTGTTCCCTCTATAGTACACTACTGTTGACCAGGGCCCATAGGGACTCAAACCATATGTCGATTGATAATTGTATAATATACTTTTATTTTTAGTAATGTCACGTTTTGCCCTATATTTGCTATTGTATACTTAGTTTCCTCTGGTAAGTGTTCTTGGGTATCTTGATCAAATATACACAAATTGTTAATTTATTATTAATTTTTAAAAAAGTGTTGTTTTTATTATTATTGACAGGCTGGTACCCACGCGTCATACATCCACTATGACTTAAAGTACACCCTGAGGCTGTGTGCTGAACATGGTTACCTCCAGGCCTGCGTTCTGGTCTATAAGATCATGGAGCTGTATGAGGAAGCTGTCGATCTGGCCTTGCAAGTGAGGATCTTGGCTAGTGTTTTGATGAATATGTAGCTAATTGTTGACGATGTAATATTGGCAGGATGTTGTAACAGCCACACATGCAAGATTTAAAGTGGAAGTGCAAATCGTGAGCTTACTCAATCTACACTGATTTGAAGTGGATTTAAAGAAGTGACCTCAATAAGGGCTCATTTCACCTGGTCACTCGGTCATGGAAAGAGCAGGTGTTCCTAATGTTTTGTCCACTCAATACACATCGCTGTGAAGAAGTATTTGCCCCCCTTTTCTAAGTTTCTCTGCTTTTGCATATTTTTTGTGTGGCTGAGTTATCAGATATTAAACCAAAACCTAATATTAGAACAAATAAACACAACAATTATATACTTATTTAATTTATGTCATAAATAAAAAGTTATGCAACACCAAATGCCCCTGTGTGGAAAAAGTAATTACCCCTCTACACTCAATAACTGGTTGTGCCACCTTTAGCTGCAATGACTTCAATCAAATGCTTCCTGTAGTTGTTGATCTGTCTCATGTCACTGTGGAGGAATTTTGGTCCACTCATCCATGCAGAAGTGCTTTAACTCAGTGACGTTTGTGGGTTTTCAAGCATGAACTGCTTGTTTCAAGTCCTGCCACAACATATCAATTGGTATTAGGTCTGGACTTTGCCTAGGCCGTTCCAAAACGTCGCTTTGCTTTTTAGCCATTTTCATGTAGACTTGATTGTGTGTTTTGGATCATTGTCTTGCTGCATGTAACCAGCTGCTCTACAGATTCAACTCAGACTGACGGCCTGACATTCTCCTGTAGAATTATCTGATACAGAGGCAAATTCATGGTTCCTTCTATTAAGGCAAGTCGTCCAGGTCCTGAGGCAGCAAAACATCCCCAAACCATCACATTACCACCACCAGGCATGCATAATGGGACTCATGTCATCCAATGTTTGAGGGGTTATTTGTAAACTCAGGGTCCATGTATCTAATATTTTGTTTTGGTTAAAAATCTAACATTCAGTATTAAAAATGTGCAAAAATAGAGAAAATTAGAAGGGGGGCAAATCCTTTTTCACCGCACTGTATGCTAAATCAGTGAAGCGTGCATGTTGTTATTTTGGCTACGCACAGCACTGGGGGGGATGAAACTTTCCTAAACCAGCTGGTGTAACTTTCCTCCTGTGCTCTCCCTCTCCCAGCTGTGCTGTGGAGATTCATGATATATTTCCCGAAAGGGACACAGTTAATAATAAATTATTATTATTCCAGGTGGATGTGGACCTGGCCAAGTCATGTGCTGATCTGCCTGAGGATGACGAGGAGTTGAGGAAGAAGTTGTGGCTAAAGATCGCTCGTCACGTGGTGCAAGAGGAGAAGGATGTGAAGAAGGCCATGAACTGTCTGTCCAGCTGTAACCTGCTCAAGATAGAAGACATCCTGCCATTCTTCCCGGACTTCGTCACCATAGACCACTTCAAGGTTGTAGTGTTTGAGAAAATACATTGGATGGATAGATAGATAGATAGATGAGCTTTTGTTAAGCCCAAAGACACTTCTACACACAACAGAGTAGTAATCAGACCTGGGTCTAGTATACTACCTAGGTTATATTATTCAGTTATTTTTTTTTAAAGTTCAGTTATTTTTATTTAGGTGTGTTTCATTTACCTCGGAGCTTGCACTTTTGTGACTTCCATTGGTTTCATTGTACCAGGCAAATCACGAGCATATGTGTATATGATGAGTTGGAACCAAATTAATTTCCCCATGTAGGAAAATGTTAAGTTGACGAAGCTATATCCCTTCTTCCCTGCAGGAGGCTATCTGCAGCTCTTTAGAGGAGTACAACCAGCACATAGACGAGCTGAAGCAGGAGATGGAGGAGGCGACGGAGAGCGCCAAGCGGATCAGAGAGGACATCCAGGAGATGAGGAACAAGTACGGGGTGGTGGAGAACCAGGAGAAATGTGCTGCCTGCGACTTCCCCCTCCTCAACAGACCCTTCTATCTGTTCCTCTGTGGTCACATGTTCCACTACGACTGCCTCTTCCTGGAGGTCAGTGTGCAAATATGTTTTATTTGACCCTTGACCCTATTTCAAGAACAGTTGCCTAAAGATATATATACCAGTAGGTCAGTAGCACACCATTTTACCTTAACCGTTGACCCTATTTCATAAAGAGATGGCTAACAATGTAACAATGCAAACAGAGTCATTGGGTAATTACTACATATATTTGTAAATTATGTACACTACATACAGAAAGAAAATGAGTTAGATGGGGTATTCCCCCCCCCCCCCAAATATTCTCTATCTATCTCTTCATGAGATTCAAGAGTTAAATACCCATTTTATTATTCACCACCATATATGCACCTCACATACTGTAACGGTGGATCTTTCCTCAGGTGACCCCTCACCTGTCCACCTACAAGCAGACTAAACTAGGTGAGCTGCAGAAGAAGTTGGCTGCAGCCACTCAGACCTCCAAGTCTCGCCACCGCCCCGCCCCCAAGGAGAAGGAGGAGGGGGGCGACACCGCCAGCCTGGGCAAAGAGAGTGCTGGAGTCAGCCGTGAGCAAATAAAGTCAGACGTCGATGACATCATCGCGTTTGAATGCGTGTACTGCGGCGAGCTGATGATCAAGTCGATCGACAAGCCGTTTATTGATCCACAGAAGTTGGAGGAGGAGAAGTCCAGCTGGCTCTGAGTTAAATGGTTGGCAGCTTGGAGCTGAAATGAGCTAGGTCTGAAATGGACTGCCTGATATGAGGTGGGACAATTTGACTGAAAAAGGTCTGAAATTAGTGAAATGGGCTTTAACTGTCTGAACCGATGAGAAGTGAAATAGACTGTGTGTGAAATGACTGAAATGCGCAGCGTGTGCTGTCTGAAATGGAACCGACCAGTGTGTACACTGTAGGCCAGGAAATCAGCTGTTATTCTCTTTGATAATAGGATGTACAGCCACAGCTGCACAGTGCCAGGCGATGGATACTCACAGGAGTGGGGAAGAATGCAGGCCCTCCTATATAAGCCCTATAAGTGTCTCTGTAACAGACACTCTCTCTCTGCGAAGCTTAAAAAAACTGCACTATGTCGGGATCACACACCTTGGTTTATTAAAAATTACAAGATCAGTTCCCTATCTTTTACACTCATCTGTCTAAATTAACAAATTAACTTGTGAAATGTTCTCTGAAATTGAATGCATATTTATAAATCTTCACTGGTATTAGTTAGTTCCACTGGCTATTGACATGAATAGTACTATAAAAAGGTATGTAAAGAACTACAGTTTTTGTTATTAGTGTCCTTTATGACATCATGAGAACTTTCTTCACACCTGTTTCATTGGCTGACAGTTTATTATGTTGTGACATCTGAGATCAGGTCAATGTAACCCACTTTTGGTTTGCAAAATGCACCTATGAAAATTAAACTAATCTTTAATTATGTCTTTGGAAATTGTTATTTCAAGTGTTTTGAATGTTATTCTGAATTCTGAATGTTACGAATTCCTCTGATGGGTTCCTGAGTGGCGTAGCAGTCTAAGGCACTGTGTCTCAGTGCGAGAGGCGTCACTATAGTACCTGGTTCGAATCCAGGCTGTATCACATCCGGCTGTGATTGGGTGTCCCATAGGGCGATGCACAATTGGCCCAGCATCGTCGGGGTTTGGCCGGA
Organism: Oncorhynchus keta; assembly: GCF_023373465.1. NCBI lineage: Eukaryota > Metazoa > Chordata > Actinopteri > Salmoniformes > Salmonidae > Oncorhynchus > Oncorhynchus keta. Next base: position 42,113,296 of record NC_068428.1, read on the forward strand.
GCAGAACGTTATTGAAAATAAGAATTTATTTTTTACTGACTTGCCGAGTTAAAGGTTAAATAAAATAAAATGAGTCTTAGAATCTGAAAGCTGGGCTGGTGAATATGAAAATACAAAGTAATGGCAGTTAAGACACCTGGAGGATTTTATTGTGGGTTTAGGGGATTTAGTGAGATGCCTTCCTCTCATAAATATGCATAAATTGACGAGGACTGGCCAAGTAATTCAATGTTTACACTGTCATCAATGCATAGTAAACTATGAGATTGAAAAGTGAATGTGAAGTTTGTTTGGGATAAAGTAAAGTATCATATGTACACAAGGCTTCTTAAGGAGGACCAGGATCGGGTACATATTGATGATGCTCTAACTTCTAAACAGTTCCACTGTAACACTTGTGCATTGTTTGCCATTTATAGCTCATATCAAATCAGTCATAAAATCTACACAATTTTCCGGAAAATGTAACAGGCTCGCGATACTCGTCGTAACGACTTTCCCCCCTGTGAGTGACGTAACATGTAGCTCGGTAATCTTCGGGATTAACAGACTCTACCAATGGAGTTCGGATCGCAAACGATAATATCGCATAAATCATTTGAACTACTACTTATGGGCAACTCTCGCCAGAATTGACTCTAAAATACTTGTTACAATGTTTGTGTTGCTATATTTCCGCAGCGATTCCTTTGAGGGGCAGATACGAAATCGTCACTCTCTCTGCATTCGATTAGTTTGCCTGTTCCCTGCTCTATCCTCGCCATGGCGCCGTGTCCCTGCTCCCTCAGTTACAGAAAGTGGCCGCCTCTCTGCTGCTGTCGACCCAAAGCTCACAGACTCACTCGTTGCCTAGACCCGCCATCTTGGAGTCAGAGAACTGAGAGTCGGCAGCAGCTACGAGAGAGCGCAAAAGGGGGACACGGGGCCAAGGTGAGAAAGTGTTTCGGAGGTAATATGGTGAGGGAGCAATGGGGTAAGATGGCCGGGAGGGAGAAAGAATTAGATCGCGGGGATCCGAAAACAGAGGCTTCTGACACGACCCTCGTGTCTATTCAAGGGGACGGATAGGTACTGGAAAGATTCCTAGGCCTCTCGCTGTAAACAAGCCAAAGTTGTGTATCACTCCAAAATGAATTGTATTACTTAAAATACTCATATGTCCAGAGAAGGTTGGTAGCCTTAAAGGGGCAGAACCCATTTGAATAACTCAAAAAGAGTGACTGGGAACTTCATACCTAATTAATTCAAAAATGATCAGAAACGTATCAAGATTGACAGTTAGCCATTCAAATGTAACAAAGGCCGGGGTTTAGCAGACAGTCAAACATGTCCAAGTAAACCTGCTCTTTGAATAGGAATTCAGCTGGCCAATGCCTGTTCTAACCACAACATATAAATTACCTTGCTAACGTAGCTGCATACCTTGACCCTTGATATACATGTCATATCGTGTGTTGTGTAGGTAGCTAGCTAACGTTAGCCAGCTAGCTAACATGTCATACGAGCTTTAGCTGGCCCACACAGCTAATGCTAAGTGCTAACAGGCTAAGGCTAGTAAGCTAAATTGTGATAGCATCGCAACTTGCAGGCTAAACGTTCATTTTAGCGTTAACTAGCCAGCTAATTCCCCGTTCAGTTAGACAGCTAGCTAGCTAATTTAGCTGAACATTCATTCATCAGTTGTGCTTTGCTCTGAGTGTTTACTGGCAGGCTAGCTACATTGTAACTCAGGTTAGCTAGATTGTAGTACAGAGGCTTGATTCACTTTGCAGACACCTGATCTCCTTATCACTCAATCATCTCTATGATTGAACCATTAAGTAAACCTACATTTTCCCCACACCTGCAATACACATACAAAGGATCTCCCTGACTAAAATATGTTTCTGTTTATATAAGTTACCTAGAAGTCCCCATTTCTTTTTACAGGTTAGTGGGAATCAAAGTATTTACATCCAGATTGGTGTTATGTGGCATGAACCTCATACTCCTGTGGGGATTTGTGGACATTTCAAACGAGTTGTGACCATATAACCTTTATTTAACAAGGCAAGTCAGTTCTTATTTACAATGACGCCGGGCCAATTGTGAGCCACCTTATTGTGAGCCACCAATCACGGCCGGTTGTGATACAGCCTGGATTCGAACCAGGGTGTCTGTAGTGACGCCTCTAGCACTGGGCACTCTAGCAGAGCCTTAGACCGCTGCGCCACAATTAATGAGTCCATAAATTAGGTTCAGGATTGGGGTCATAGGTTATGTTCAGGATTGGGGTCATAGGTTATGTTCAGGATTGGGGTCATAGGTTATGTTCAGGATTGGGGTCATAGGTTAGGTTCAGGATTGGGGTCATAGGTTATGTTCAGGATTGGGGTCATAGGTTATGTTCAGGATTGAGGTCATAGGTTAGGTTCAGGATTGGGCTCATAGGTTAGGTTCAGGATTGGGCTCATAGGTTAGGTTCAGGATTGGGGTCAAAGAGCACCCCTAAGACCCTTCCCCAACCTCTGACTTAAGGTCTTGAAACATTAAAAACAAAACATGCCTGTACATACCTATTCAAGCATATTTAGACTCAATTTCCTCTATCATCAGTTCAACATAAGCTCTTTCAATCTGATACATGAAAGTGCTTGAATGTCCACAGGTGGAATACGCTCATGAGTCAATTTTGACAGCTTTGATTGGTGTGGTGCAGCGTGTGACTTGTGGCTCTTTCTCTCTGTTTCAGGCCTTTCACATCTTCTGAACTGACAGTTGTGATTGGAGATAATGAGGATATCCATATCCCACATTAGAAAGGTTCCATTGTTTTGTTAATTTCTGCACAAACATATGTCAGTGTTATGTTGCATGCGGAGACGAGCTGTCAGGGAGACGACCTGACGTCCTGACTGAAAAACACACAATCTTTAGCTGTAATATTACAACTTCTGCTCTACCCTCCACATTGGTTGCTCTCTCTTATCACTCTCTCTCAATTCAATTCAATTCAAGGGCTTTATTGGCATGGGAAACATGTGTTAACATTGCCAAAGCAAGTGAGGTAGACAACATACAAAGTGAATATATAAGGTGAAAAACAACAAAAATGAACAGTAAACATTACACATACAGAAGTTTCAAAACAGTAAAGACATTACAAATGTCATATTATATATATACTCTCCATCTAAACCCCCTACCTCTCTCTTCCTCTCCCCCTTTCTCTTTTTGTCCTCCCCTTCTCTCGCCCAGTGAGTATCCCTACCTAGTAGGGCCTACAGGTCTCAGTCCTCCATGGCGTCTGGGGCTGGGCAGGCAGAGGCCGGCGATGGGGCAGCATGGTCGTCATCAGGCCTGGCCAAGCCTCTTCACCTTCAGCACCTGGAGAGATCCCTACGCCTTGACAGCTTCCTCCGCCAGACCGCCTCAGTCTTCAACAGAGACCTATCCAGGTAAAGTACAGTTATAGAGCCCCACTCTGGAGTTGTCATGACTCATAGTTATAGTACTCTATTTATAATGAACAGAGACTTATCCAGGTAAAGTACAGTTATAGAGCCCCACTCTGGAGTTGTCATGACTCATAGTTATAGTACTCTATTTATAATGAACAGATACCTATTCAGGTAATATACCAGTGCTTATCCTATATTCATTTAGCCGTGGCACCCCGCTGCTGCCAAAAAAAAAAAACATTTTTAAAAAAACAACACATTTTCGACTGAGAGGCTTGGATACTCATGGATACCATTTGTATGTCTCTGCTTGCATTTTGAAGGTATACTGAGCACAAATATGAATGCAACACAGCATGCAGCAATTTAAAAGATTTTACTGAGTTACAGTTCAAAGAAGGAACTCAATCAATTGAAATAAATAAATTAGGCCCTAATTTATGGATTTTCAAATGAGTGGGCAGGGGTGTAGCCATGGGTGGGCTTGGGAGGGCATAGGGGGAGTTCCTTACTAACTAGCGGTAGCACAATGACTGGTAGTCTATGGGAACAGCTAGCTGTTAGCAATTGCACTAAGTATAGTTAGCAACTTCCTTCAAACTGAAGGCAGAGACATACATTGTATCCATGAGTTCATCTGACTCTTAACGCTGCAATATGTCACTTTATTTGGACGACTCAACCAAATTCACATAGAAATGTGAGCTATAGATCTGTCATTATTATTGAAAGCAAGTCTAAGAAGCGGTACAGCTGTTCTATGTGCACTACTTCTATTGTTCCCGGTATGTTTCGTTTTTTGGGTCTTTTACTTTCGGTTTTGGTAAAACAGCTTCAAACAGCTGAAAATGCAATGATTCTCTACACCCCTCACACTCGAAGTCAGTTCCACTTCTTTATTTTTTCTTTGTTCCCCTCTAATCAGGGACTGATTTAGATCTGGGAACCAGGTGGGTGCAATTAATGATCAGGTATAACAGAACCAGCAGGTGTCGGACCTCGTAGGGCAGGGATGTCACTCATTCCATGGAGAGACTGGTGTCTGCTGGTTTTTCCTTTCAGTTAAGACAGACAACCAGGTGAGGGGAGTTCCTTACTGAGACCTAGACAACCAGGTGAGGGGAGTTCCTTACTGAGACCTAGACAACCAGGTGAGGGGAGTTCCTTACTGAGACCTAGACAACCAGGTGAGGGGAGTTCCTTACTGAGACCTAGACAACCAGGTGAGGGGAGTTCCTTACTGAGACCTAGACAACCAGGTGAGGGGAGTTCCTTACTGAGACCTAGACAACCAGGTGAGGGGAGTTCCTTACTGAGACCTAGACAACCAGGTGAGGGGAGTTCCTTACTGAGACCTAGACAACCAGGTGAGGGGAGTTCCTTTGCTGAGACCTAGACAACCAGGTGAGGGGAGTTCCTTTGCTGAGACCTAGACAACCAGGTGAGGGGAGTTCCTTACTGAGACCTAGACAACCAGGTGAGGGGAGTTCCTTACTGAGACCTAGACAACCAGGTGAGGGGAGTTCCTTACTGAGACCTAGACAACCAGGTGAGGGGAGATCCTTACTGAGACCTAGACAACCAGGTGAGGGGAGTTCCTTACTGAGACCTAGACAACCAGGTGAGGGGAGTTCCTTACTGAGACCTAGACAACCAGGTGAGGGGAGATCCTTACTGAGACCTAGACAACCAGGTGAGGGGAGATCCTTACTGAGACCTAGACAACCAGGTGAGGGAGTTCCTTACTGAGACCTAGACAACCAGGTGAGGGGAGTTCCTTACTGAGACCTAGACAACCAGGTGAGGGGAGTTCCTTACTGAGACCTAGACAACCAGGTGAGGGGAGTTCCTTACTGAGACCTAGACAACCAGGTGAGGGGAGTTCCTTACTGAGACCTAGACAACCAGGTGAAGGGAGTTCCTTACTAATCAGGGACCTTCATCAATCAAGTACAAGGGAGGAGTGAAAACCCGCAGACACTCTGTCCATTGTGAAGGAGTTTGACGCGTGTTGTAGAGAAGGTTTTTCCCAAACTCGGTCCTAGGGGTCCTCCCTTGGTGAACCTTTTGTTTTTGCGCTTGCACTACAAAGCTGATTCAAATAACCAACTCATCAAGCTCAACTCATTATTTGAATCAGCTGTGTAGTGCTAGGGCACATTTTAAATGTGTCCCAACTGTGGGCCCCAGGCCCCTGCTCTACACTGTACTTGCATGTATTGTCACGTAAACTGAAATTAGGCGAACTATTAGAATTTTAGCAACCTGGAAATGGCGGATTAGATTTGGTTTTGCATATTTCACCATTTTAATTGCCAAAATCTTGCACTATCCCTTTCAGAGTTACAGAGTTACAACTTATATTTGTAGCAAACAGAGGGAGCAGTTGTGTGAATGAGAGCCACGAGCGCACAGCCACCACTTGTGCCTTATCAATAATAATAAGGCTGGAGTAGATGTTGTCTGTGCTTTATGACGTGACTGGGATGACTCTGGGCTCATGTGTACTTGTTTGTCATATCACAGTGATGACAGCGACGATGGCGGATTAGGGGAGGGGCCTTCTCTGAGGCCGGTCAATCAGCACGCAGCCTTGGCGATAAAAGAGGAGTCATGTGACCTGGATGAGGAGGGGCTTGTTACCGAGGGCACCACCCTCAACGGAACTCCATCACAAGGTGAAGGGGAGCTTAGGGAGAGTTCTGGAACATTCAAATAGTTGCATGCACCTTTAACAGTGGTGTACGCTCCCAGCTGTTGTATATATATTCTGCTACAGGATATGCTTTAGTAGGGGTCTGGATTTTCAAGGTGTAACCTCAGATTAATGGCCCACATTGACTCCATACCAAGTGCAATATCCTGGATCCATATACAAAATCTCACCCAGATCTTTTATTCAAAGACGTTTGATTTTCCTTCACGCTCCTTTTAATTCTCCACAGAACACAAGGAAGACAAAGCCAGTCTATACAACTTCTCCAAACTGAAGAAGAGCAGGAAATGGCTCAAGGTACTTTTCATTGATTCATGATTTAGTGTATTAACGTTCAGGACTACAAAACCAAGTCCTGAACCGAAACAAATGATCATGTTTTTTTTAGTCCAGAACTAGACTTAATCTGTGTCCAGGAAACCAGTCTGTTGTGGTGAATATAGAGAGACAGCACCCCACTATATCTGAATTGCCCCCCCCCATAGAGTATCCTGTTGAGCGACGACACCAGTGAGTCAGACACAGAGGACTCTGACTTCAGTCTGTCCAGAGAAGAGCTACAGGATATGCTCAGACTGCACCAGTTCACCAGGGAGCACCAGAACAAGTTCCACAACGACAGAGAGGTACGTACACACACACACGCACACACGTCGAGACATACACACACGCACACACGTCGAGACATACACACACACACACACGGAGATGTACACACACACAGACGAGATGTACACACACACGTCGAGACGTACACACACACACACACGTCGAGATGTACACACACACACACACACAGATGTACACACACACACACACACACACACGTCGAGACGTACACACACACACACACACACGTCGAGACGTACACACACACACACGCGTCGAGACGTACACACACACGCGTCGAGACGTACACACACACGCGTCGAGACGTACACACACACACACGTCGAGACGTACACACACACACGCGTCGAGACGCACACACACACACACGTCGAGACGTACACACACACACACGCGTCGAGACGTACACACACACACGCGTCGAGACACACACACACGCGTCGAGACGTACACACACACACACGTCGAGACGTACGCACACACACACGCGTCGAGACGTACGCACACACACACACACACACACACACGTCGAGACACACACACACACACACACACGTCGAGACGTACACACATGCATGCGTGTGCATAACACAACTATGTTATTTCTTGATGTATAGTGAGGACCACTGCAGCCACACGACCGTCACGACTATTGTGCTCGTTGTGATGACTGAACAACGATGACTCTATAGCGATGTGTTTTCATTTGTTTTTGCATGGACATTACCATTGAGGACTTCCACTATTTTAAAGTAGTCAACTGGTTGGGAGGGATCAGCCAATGGTCAGAGCTTGCCTGAGAGGAGAAGGGAGGACTACATCTATTATTGGAAACCAATGTGACATTTTTTGGGACAGCAGGTAGTCTAGTGGTTAGAGGCAGGTGACCTAGTGATTAGAGACAGGTGGCCTAGTGGTTAGAGGCAGGTAGCCTAGTGGTTAGAGGCAGGTGGCCTAGTGGTTAGAGGCAGGTGGCCTAGTGGTTAGAGGCAGGTGGCCTAGTGGTTAGAGGCAGGTAGCCTAGTGGTTAGAGGCAGGTGGCCTAGTGGTTAGAGGCAGGTGGCCTAGTGGTTAGAGGCAGGTGGCCTAGTGGTTAGAGGCAGGTGGCCTAGTGGTTAGAGGCAGGTGGCCTAGTGGTTAGAGGCAGGTGGCCTAGTGGTTAGAGGCAGGTGGCCTAGTGGTTAGAGGCAGGTGGCCTAGTGGTTAGAGGCAGGTGGCCTAGTGGTTAGAGGCAGGTGGCCTAGTGGTTAGAGGCAGTTGGCCTAGTGGTTAGAGGCAGGTGGCCTAGTGGTTAGAGGCAGGTGGCCTAGTGGTTAGAGGCAGGTGGCCTAGTGGTTAGAGGCAGGTGGCCTAGTGGTTAGAGGCAGGCGGCCTAGTGGTTAGAGGCAGGCGGCCTAGTGGTTAGAGGCAGGCGGCCTAGTGGTTAGAGGCAGGCGGCCTAGTGGTTAGAGGCAGGCGGCCTAGTGGTTAGAGGCAGGCGGCCTAGTGGTTAGAGGCAGGCGGCCTAGTGGTTAGAGGCAGGCGGCCTAGTGGTTAGAGGCAGGCGGCCTAGTGGTTAGAGGCAGGCGGCCTAGTGGTTAGAGGCATGGTCAAAATCTGTCGTTCTGCCCCTGAACAAGGCAGTTAACCCACTGTTCCTAGGCTGTCATTGAAAATAAGAATTTGTTCTTAACTGACTTGCCTGGTTAAATAAACGTTAAATTAAAAATAGAAGAAAAAAAGTGCGTTGTCTTCAAATTGGTTTGCTTAGTTTGTAAATTGGCATTAGTCTTAATCACCGCCATCTAGTGGCCACAATAAATGAATGACATACAAGATGTGGTTCAGGACTCCAGACCTATTAGTGTTTTCAAACATCAAAAGAAGGAGAAAATTGACTACATTTTTAAAATGGCAATAGCCTGAATGGCACTGCCCATGTTGTCACAGTCGCCATAAAGGCACAGATACAAACTTGACATCTCTACACGTCTGCTCCTCTAAATGCCAGTTTGTAACCCTCTCCTCTCAGCTGCAGCAGTATCAGTACTATAGTACAGGACTGCTCTCCTCCCATGACCCTTTCCACGAACAACAGCGCCACCTGCTGGGCCCCAAGAAGAAGAAGATCAAGGAGGAGAAGAAATTCAAGGGTAAGAAATGCAGTTTATTTATTTATTTATAACGGTCTTTCTTTGCTTTGTTTGAATGTGTATTTTTATGGATGATTGTTCCCACAAACCTATTAATTGTTTTTTTTCTAGAGGGAATCGTAAAGATTTTCAATACTGCTACTAGTGAACAGGTTTACTTGCGTCCTGGAAAATGTCACGTTGGTTTCCAATAATGGATGTACTTGTCCATATTCCCTTCTCTTCTCAGGCAAGTTGAAAAAGGGCAAGAGGAAAAAGAAGAGGGGGGAAGGGGAGTTCTCAGGCGAGGGGCGGCCGCATGTCACCAAGATCTTCGCCAAATTTTCCCATGATGCCCCTCTTCCCATGTTGAAGAAGAAACACCTGACCGTAGAGCAGCTGAACGCACGGCGACGCAAAGTCTGGCTCACCATCGCCAAGAAGGAGTGCCCCAAGGTACGCTGGGTAGTGTAGTCTGAGAGGTCTTACAGGAGTCCGAATGGTAACTGTAGGAGTGGATGAATATCTTTGTAAATATGTGAGTTGTTGTTGTGAACTGAGCCCTTATCCATAAAGCGTCTCAGAGTAGGAGTGCTGATCTGGGATCAGAATAGTCTTTTACATCATAGTCAATGAGATTATATGGACAGATCCTAGATCAGAATCAATAGGATTAAATGGACAGATCCTAGATCAGAATCAATAGGATTATATGGACAGATCCTAGATCAGAATCAATAGGATTATATGGACAGATCCTAGATCAGAATCAATAGGATTATATGGACAGATCCTAGATCAGAATCAATAGGATTATATGGACAGATCCTAGATCAGAATCAATAGGATTATATGGACAGATCCTAGATCAGAATCAATAGGATTATATGGACAGATCCTAGATCAGAATCAATAGGATTATATGGACAGATCCTAGATCAGAATCAATAGTATTATATGGACAGATCCTAGATCAAATCAATAGGATTATAAAGACAGATCCTAGATCAGAATCGATAGGATTATATGGACAGATCCTAGATCAGAATCAATAGGATTATATGGACAGATCCTAGATCAGAATCAATAGGTTTATATGGACAGATCCTAGATCAGAATCAATAGGATTATATGGACAGATCCTAGATCAGAATCAATAGGGTTATATGGACAGATCCTAGATCAGAATCAATAGGATTATATGGACAGATTCTAGATCAGAATCAATAGGATTATATGGACAGATCCTAGACAGAATTCAATAGGATTATATGGACAGATCCTAGATCAGAATCAATAGGATTATATGGACAGATCCTAGATCAGAATCAATAGGATTATATGGACAGATCCTAGATCAGAATCAATAGGTTTATATGGACAGATCCTAGATCAGAATCAATAGGATTATATGGACAGATCCTAGGGGCTCCCGAGTGGCGCAGCGGGTCTAAGGCACTGCATCTCGGTGCTAGAGGTATGGGTATGAAGTGACATATTCATGGGTATGAAGTGACGTATTCACGGGTATGAAGTGACATTCATGGGTATGAAGTGACGTATTCACGGGTATGAAGTGACGTATTCATGGGTATGAAGTGACGTATTCACGGGTATGAAGTGACGTATTCATGGGTATGAAGTGACGTATTCACGTGAATGGGTATGAAGTGACGTATTCACCTGACTGGGTATGAAGTGACGTATTCATGGGTATGAAGTGACGTATTCACGTGAATGGGTATGAAGTGACGTATTCATGGGTATGACGTGACGTATTCATGGGTATGACGTGACGTATTCACCTGACTGGGTATGAAGTGACGTATTCATGGGTATGACGTGACGTATTCACCTGACTGGGTATGAAGTGACGTATTCATGGGTATGACGTGACGTATTCACGTGAATGGGTATGAAGTGACGTATTCATGGGTATGAAGTGACGTATTCATAATTGCATAATCTTTCTTTAGGCATTCAAGCAAAAAGCATCAGCCAAGAACTTCGTCCTTACCAATGCCAAAAAGGTAAACTGCTTTTAAGCCTTTCCTAACCTATTAAAAGCTTGTGTCTGTATGTGTAGATGTTTGAAAGACTATCCCTGTGTAAAAGTGTCTGTGTTTTATGAGACAAATTCTGACTGGGTTTTCTGTATATTTTACTGGGTATAAACTCAGTACCATCTTTATAAATCTGACGTATCTCTTCCTCGTATGAAGCTGGCCCATTCAGTGTCTATCTGATCTTAACTCAGTACCATGTCATTAATCTGTTATCTCCTCTTCATCCAGCTGGCCCACCAGTGTCTGTCTGATCTTAACTCAGTACCATGTCATTAATCTGGGTATCTCCTCTTCGTCTCCAGCTGGCCCACCAGTGTCTGTCATGATCTTAACTCAGTACCATGGGTATTAATCTGTTATCTCCTCTTCGTATCCAGCTGGCCCACAGTGGGTCTGAAGTGAACTCATGGGTATGAAGTAATCTGTTATCTCCTCTTATGAAGTGACGCTGGCCCACGTGACTGGGTCTGAAGTGACTTAACTCAGTGACCATGTCATTAATCTGTTATCTCATGGGTATGTCTCCAGCTGGCCCACCATGGGTCTGTCTGATCTTAACTCAGTACTGGGTCATTAATCTGTTATCTCATGGGTCTCCAGCTGGCCCACCAGTGTCTGTCTGAAGTCTTAACTCAGTACCATTCATAATCTGTTATCTCCTCTTCCAAGAACTCTCCAGCTGGCCCACTGCTTTTAGTGTCTGTCTGATTAAAAGCTTGTGTCTGTATGTGTAGATGTTTGAAAGACTATCCCTGTGTAAAAGTGTCTGTGTTTTACCTGAGACAAATTCTGTCTAGTTTTTCTGTATATTTTACTGATCTAAACTCAGTACCATCTTTATAAATCTGTTATCTCTTCCTCGTCTCCAGCTGGCCCACCAGTGTCTGTCTGATCTTAACTCAGTACCATGTCATTAATCTGTTATCTCCTCTTCGTCTCCAGCTGGCCCACCAGTGTCTGTCTGATCTTAACTCAGTACCATGTCATTAATCTGTTATCTCCTCTTCATCTCCAGCTGGCCCACCAGTGTCTGTCTGATCTTAACTCAGTACCATGTCATTAATCTGTTATCTCCTCTTCGTCTCCAGCTGGCCCACCAGTGTCTGTCTGATCTTAACTCAGTACCATGTCATTAATCTGTTATCTCCTCTTCATCTCCAGCTGGCCCACCAGTGTCTGTCTGATCTTAACTCAGTACCATGTCATTAATCTGTTATCTCCTCTTCATCTCCAGCTGGCCCACCAGTGTCTGTCTGATCTTAACTCAGTACCATCTCATTAATCTGTTATCTCCTCTTCAGTCTCCAGCTGGCCCACCAGTGTCTGTCTGATCTTAACTCAGTACCATCTCATTAATCTGTTATCTCCTCTTCATCCCCAGCTGGCCCACCAGTGTCTGTCTGATCTTAACTCAGTACCATCTCATTAATCTGTTATCTCCTCTTCCGTCTCCAGCTGGCCCACCAGTGTCTGTCTGATCTTAACTCAGTACCATGTCATTAATCTGTTATCTCCTCTTCATCTCCAGCTGGCCCACCAGTGTCTGTCTGATCTTAACCAAGTACCATGTCATTAATCTGTTATCTCCTCTTCATCTCCAGCTGGCCCACCAGTGTCTGTCTGATCTTAACCAAGTACCATGTCATTAATCTGTTATCTCCTCTTCGTCTCCAGCTGGCCCACCAGTGTCTGTCTGATCTTAACTCAGTACCATGTCATTAATCTGTTATCTCCTCTTCGTCTCCAGCTGGCCCACCAGTGTCTGTCTGATCTTAACTCAGTACCATGTCATTAATCTGTTATCTCCTCTTCATCTCCAGCTGGCCCACCAGTGTATGCGTGAGGTACGTAGGGCAGCCATCCAAGCCCAGAAGAACTGTAAAGAAACCCTTCCCCGGGCCAGGAGACTGACCAAGGAGATGACGCTCTACTGGAAGAAATATGAGAAGGTGGAGAAGGAACACAGGAAGAGAGCAGAGAAAGAGGCTCTGGAGCAACGCAAACTGGACGAGGAGCTGAGAGAGGTGAGACTGGGAAACACACACTGCTCCTACCACGTCAGAAACATGACGAGGAGATGAGACTGGGAAACACACACTGCTCCTACCACGTCAGAAACATGACGAGGAGATGAGACTGGGAAACACACACTGCTCCTACCACGTCAGAAACATGACGAGGAGATGAGAGAGGTGAGACTAGGAAACACACACTGCTCCTACCACATCAGAAACATGACGAGGAGATGAGACTAGGAAACACTTTCTGCTCCTACCACGTCAGAAACATGACGAGGAGATGAGACTGGGAAACACACACTGCTCCTACCACGTCAGAAACATGACGAGGAGATGAGACTGGGAAACACACACTGCTCCTACCACGTCAGAAACATGACGAGGAGATGAGACTGGGAAACACACACTGCTCCTACCACGTCAGAAACATGACGAGGAGATGAGAGAGGTGAGACTAGGAAACACACACTGCTCCTACCACGTCAGAAACATGACGAGGAGATGAGAGAGGTGAGACTAGGAAACACACACTGCTCCTACCACGTCAGAAACATGACGAGGAGATGAGACTGGGAAACACACACTGCTCCTACCACGTCAGAAACATGACGAGGAGATGAGACTAGGAAACACTTTCTGCTCCTACCACGTCAGAAACATGACGAG
>NC_068428.1:42131942-42164442 GCF_023373465.1 Oncorhynchus keta
GCTAACCTCTACGAACAGGTAAACGCAAGCTTCAAAAGATCATGAACTGGCTGGCTAACCTCTACGAACAGGTAAACGCAAGCTTCAAAAGATCATGAACTGGTTGGCTGACCTCTACGAACAGGTAAACGCAAGTTTCAATAGATCATGAACTGGCTGGCTAACCTCTACGAACAGGTAAACGCAAGCTTCAAAAGATCATGAACTGGCTGGCTGACCTCTACGAACAGGTAAACGCAAGTTTCAATAGATCATGAACTGGCTGGCTGATCATGAACTGGCTGGCTGACCTCTGGCTGACCTCTACGAACAGGTAAACGCAAGCTTCAAAAGATCATGAACTGGCTGGCTGACCTCTACGAACAGGTAAACGCAAAAGATCATTCAAAACAGATCATGAACTGGCTGGCTGACCTCTACAAACAGGTAAACGCAAGTTTCAATAGATCATGAACTGGCTGGCTGACCTCTACGAACAGGTAAACGCAAGTTTCAATAGATCATGAACTGGCTGGCTGACCTCTACGAACAGGTAAACGCAAGTTTCAAAAGATCATGAACTGGCTGGCTGACCTCTACGGTAAACGCAAGTTTCAATAGATCATGAACTGGCTGGCTGACCTCTACGAACAGGTAAACGCAAGTTTCAATAGATCATGAACTGGCTGGCTGACCTCTACGAACAGGTAAACACAAGCTTCAAAAGATCATGAACTGGCTGGCTGACCTCTACGAACAGGTAAACACAAGCTTCAAAAGATCATGAACTGGCTGGCTGACCTCTACGAACAGGTAAACGCAAGTTTCAATAGATCATGAACTGGCTGGCTGACCTCTACGAACAGGTAAACACAAGCTTCAAAAGATCATGAACTGGCTGGCTGACCTCTACGAACAGGTAAACGCAAGCTTCAAAAGATCATGAACTGGCTGGCTGACCTCTACGAACAGGTAAACGCAAGTTTCAATAGATCATGAACTGGCTGGCTGACCTCTACGAACAGGTAAACGCAAGTTTCAATAGATCATGAACTGGCTGGCTGACCTCTACGAACAGGTAAACGCAAGTTTCAAAAGATCATGAACTGGCTGGCTGACCTCTACGACCAGGTAAACGCAAGTTTCAAAAGATCAGCTTTTCATTGATTGTTGGCCTGTGCTGCTCCCCCTATCACACACACCTGTTACGGTCCCAGTACTGTCACTTTTCTCAGTCGTGAAATCCCGTCCTCTCTCCCTCACTGTAGGGTATCAATGGTATCCTAGCAGATGAGATGGGCTTGGGGAAGACTGTCCAGAGCATCGCTCTGCTGGGTCACCTGGCTGAGGTAAGCAGCACACCTGAGTCAAATACGTGTTTTCGTTTACCTGGTCTCTTCCAAACCTTTGTACTTGGCATGCAGAAGTCGTAAAGTTTCATTGTCAAAGTAAAGAAAAAACGTGTTGTATTATTGTCGTTTTTTATTACGGGGGGCGATTGTTGATGAATCATGTGAATGGGAACAGGCCAGCTGTATCCATGGACCCCAAGGTGTTTTAAGTGACAAGGAGGGGAAATGGGAATTATGTTTTGGGGATTTGAAGCGCTCTCTCTAGAACACCATGTCCCACAGGAAGACATGTTTCACAGCTTAGTGTTTCCTGTTTTTCTCACACACACACACACACACACACACACACACACACACACACACACACACACACACACACACTGTCTTGTACAGCTAAACGTTTGGGGGACACACAATTCAGTCCCATTCCCTAACCCATACTCTTACCATCACCCTAACCTTAACCCAACACCTAACCCTAGCTACTAAACCTAAACCAAACCCTAGCTACTAAACCTAAACCAAACCCTAGCTCCTAAACCTAACCCGAAACCTAACCCTAGCTCCTAAACCTAACCCTTGCTCCTAAACCTAACCTAAAACCTAACCCTAGCTACGAAACCTAACCTAAGCTCTTAAACTAACCTTAGCTCTTAACCCTAAACCTAACCCTGTCTCCTAACCCTGTCTCCTAAACCAGTCTCCTACCCCCTAAACCTAACCCCTAAACCTAACCCCTAGCTCCTAAACCCAACCCTAGCTCTTAAACCCAACCCTAGCTCCTAAACCCAACCCTAGCTCCTAAACCCAACCCGAGCTCCTAAACCCAACCCGAGCTCCTAAACCCAACCCGAGCTCCTAAACCCAACCCGAGCTCCTAAACCCAACCCGAGCTCCTAAACCCAACCCGAGCTCCTAAACCCAACCCGAGCTCCTAAACCCAACCCGAGCTCCTAAACCCAACCCGAGCTCCTAAACCCAACCCGAGCTCCTAAACCCAATCCTAGCTCCTAACCCTAAATCCCTAGAAATTGCATTTGACATTGTGGGGACTAACAAAATGTCAAATCCCCAGTTTGTGAAATGTTTGTTAGTTTACTGTTGTTTTGGGGACTTCTGGTCGCCACAAGAATAGTTAAACACGTCCACAAGCAGACATACCTGTCGTGATGACTGAGTGACTGAGTGTGTGTCTCTGTCCTGTCTTCTGCAGCGGGACAACATCTGGGGTCCGTTCCTCATCATCTCTCCTGCCTCCACACTGAATAACTGGCACCAGGAGTTTACACGCTTTGTCCCCAAATTCAAGGTGAGACATCGGGATCCTACTGTTGCTCTCTGACACCGTCGGCTGTTCTGTCCATCGGCTGTTCTGTCCATCGGCTGTTCTGTCCGTCGGCTGTTCTGTCCGTCGGCTGTTCTGTCCGTCGGCTGTTCTGTCCGTCGGCTGTTCTGTCCGTCGGCTGTTCTGTCCGTCGGCTGTTCTGTCCGTCGGCTGTTCTGTCCGTCGGCTGTTCTGTCCGTCGGCTGTTCTGTCCGTCGGCTGTTCTGTCCGTCGGCTGTTCTGTCCGTCGGCTGTTCTCTCCAGCTCTCTCCTTTCGTTACATTTGTCAGCCTATTGGTTCTGCCTCTGTGTTAATTGACTGTATATGCTCTGTTGTTGTGTGAGGGGAAAATGCATCACAACACCCTGTATAGTCTGAAGGTGTGAGAACCGGTGGTTGCTTAGGTGCCTTATTCCGATTGTCCATTAGGGGGCAGCATAGTATTATATGACTTATGCTAACTATGAATCAGAGGCATGGTATTTTACCACACACACACACACACACACACACACACACACACACACACACACACACACACACCCTCCTCCATATACACCGACGTTTACTGCAAAACCATAATTGTTGGACGTTTTTCAGAAGACAGTAAATCAACTGTTTCGCCATGGTGATGAGGTGTTAACACAAACATCTGATAAGTATCAGTTCCCGTGGAACGAGACAGGCGGAGAAACTGACCCGGCAACAATGGACGACACACACACACAATGAAGCCTCAGCCAGTATTTGTGTTGAGGGATTCATTATGCTCCCGTCACATAGCTTAACATAACGTCTCGTATCAACAATCCATGGAGTCAAGAGTTTAAATGTTTTCTCACTAAAACAATGACTTTTTTTTAAAAGAAAGTGACTGTTAAAGTGTTCCTTTCTACTGGGAAAAAGTCAGAAGGTTAAAATTTTAACTTTCTGTTGTGATAAAATAACTATATTATATTAGAAACTAGAAGTTCTACACAGACTAAGTATCTAAACTCCTTTTTAGATCTGACTCAATGATTACTAGACCTCCCTTGAGAAAATAAACTTGAGCAGATTCATTTATAATTAATTTATTAACCCTTTGTTCCGTTTGTCCCTCAGGTTCTGCCGTACTGGGGGAACCCTCACGACCGCAAAGTGATCAGGAAGTTCTGGAGCCAGAAAACCCTGTACACCCAGAATGCTCCGTTCCACGTGGTGATCACCAGTTACCAGCTGGTAGTTCAGGATGTCAAGTACTTCCAGAGGGTCAAGTGGCAGTACATGGTTCTAGATGAAGCCCAGGCCCTAAAGAGCAGCACCAGGTAAACCCTGACCCCTGGACCAGGAATCATCAACTCGCCAGTCACTGGACAATTGTTTTATCGAGTGCTTGGTAAACAACAGGTGAAATGGATAAATATACAATGAGTAACATTAACTAGGCTACATACACGGGGTACCAGTACTGAGTCAATGATAACTTGGCTATATACACGGGGTACCAGTACTGAGTCAATGATAACTTGGCTACATACACGGGGTACCAGTACGGAGTCAATGATAACTTGGCTATATACACGGGGTACCAGTACGGAGTCAATGATAACTTGGCTATATACACGGGGTACCAGTACGGAGTCAATGATAACTTGGCTACATACACGGGTACCAGTACGGAGTCAATGATAACTTGGCTACATACACGGGTACCAGTACGGAGTCAATGATAACTTGGCTACATACACGGGGTACCAGTACGGAGTCAATGATAACTTGGCTATATACACGGGTACCAGTACTGAGTCAATGATAACTTGGCTATATACACGGGGTACCAGTACGGAGTCAATGATAACTTGGCTACATACACGGGGTACCAGTACGGAGTCAATGATAACTTGGCTATATACACGGGGTACCAGTACGGAGTCAATGATAACTTGGCTATATACACGGGGTACCAGTACGGAGTCAATGATAACTTTGCTATATACCAGTACGGGTCAATGATACCAGGGTACCAGTAGTCAATGATAACTTGGCTACATACACGGGGTACCAGTACGGAGTCAATGATAACTTGGCTATATACACGGGGTACCAGTACGGAGTCAATGATAACTTGGCTATATACACGGGTACCAGTACGGAGTCAATGATAACTTGGCTATATACACGGGGTACCAGTACAGAGTCAATGATAACTTGGCTATATACACGGGGTACCAGTACTGAGTCAATGATAACTTGGCTATATACACGGGGTACCAGTACTGAGTCAATGATAACTTGGCTATATACACGGGGTACCAGTACGGAGTCAATGATAACTTGGCTATATACACGGGGTACCAGTACGGAGTCAATGATAACTTGGCTATATACACGGGGTACCAGTACGGAGTCAATGATAACTTGGCTATATACACGGGGTACCAGTACGGAGTCAATGATAACTTGGCTATATACACGGGGTACCAGTACTGAGTCAATGATAACTTGGCTATATACACGGGGTACCAGTACTGAGTCAATGATAACTTGGCTATATACACGGGGTACCAGTACGGAGTCAATGATAACTTGGCTATATACACGGGGTACCAGTACGGAGTCAATGATAACTTGGCTATATACACGGGGTACCAGTACGGAGTCAATGATAACTTGGCTATATACACGGGGTACCAGTACTGAGTCAATGATAACTTGGCTATATACACAGGGTACCAGTACTGAGTCAATGATAACTTGGCTATATACACGGGTACCAGTACTGAGTCAATGATAACTTGGCTATATACACGGGTACCAGTACTGAGTCAATGATAACTTGGCTATATACACGGGTACCAGTACTGAGTCAATGATAACTTGGCTATATACACGGGTACCAGTACGGAGTCAATGATAACTTTGCTATATACACGGGGTACCAGTACGGAGTCAATGATAACTTGGCTATATACACGGGGTACCAGTACTGAGTCAATGATAACTTGGCTATATACACGGGGTACCAGTACTGAGTCAATGATAACTTGGCTATATACACGGGGTACCAGTACTGAGTCAATGTGCCGGGGTACCAGTACCGAGTCAATGTGCAGGGGTACCAGTACCGAGTCAATGTGCAGGGGTACCAGTACCGAGTCAATGTGCCGGGTTACCAGTACCGAGTCAATGTGCAGGGGTACCAGTACCGAGTCAATGTGCCGGGGTACCAGTACTGAGTCAATGTGCAGGGGTACCAGTACCGAGTCAATGTGCAGGGGTACCAGTACCGAGTCAATGTGCAGGGGTACCAGTACCGAGTCAATGTGCAGGGGTACGAGGTAGATGAGTACTTATATGTAGGGGTAAATTGACTAGGCAGCAGCATACAAACTATGCAGATAGTCTGGGTAGCTATTGGTTAACTAGTAGTGTTTATGGCTTTGGGTTAGAAGCTGTTCAGTGTCCTGTTGGTTCCAGACTTGCTGTGCGGTAGCAGAGAGAACAGTCTATGAGGAGTCTTTGAACATTTTTAGGACCTTCCTCTGACACCGCCTGGTTTAGAGATCCTGGCAAGGAGCTCGGCCCCAGTGTTATACTGGGTTTTATGTATTATCCTCTGTAGCACCTTCCTTCCTCTGACACCGCCTGGTATAGAGATCCTGGTAAGGAGCTCGGCCCCAGTGTTATACTGGGTTTTATGTATTATCCTCTGTAGCACCTTCCTTCCTCTGACACCGCCTGGTATAGAGATCCTGGCAAGGAGCTCGGCCCCAGTGTTATACTGGGTTTTATGTATTATCCTCTGCAGCACCTTGCGTTCGGATGCCAAGCAGTTGTCATAGCAAACGGTGATGCAGCCAGTCAAGATGCTCTCGATGGTGCAGCTGTAGAACTTTTGGAGGATTATGCAGGCCCGTGTCGAGTCTTTTCAGCCTCCCGAAAGAGGTTTTGTCGTGCCTTCTTCACGACTGTGTTGGTGTGTGTAGACCATGATAATTCCTTAGTGATGTGGACACCAAGAAACCTTTAAGTTTTCGACTTGCTTCACTACAGTCCCGTGAACGTGGACGTGCTCGGCTCTCCGTTTCCTGTAATCCATAATCAACTATTTTGTCTTGCGATTGCGCGCCAGCTGTTGTTGACAAAGAGACACACCTCCCTACTTAACCTTACCAAAAGCTACCATTCGGTCTTGACGATCTAGAAAAACCAGCTAGATGCATGTTGTCCTTGTTCAGCCATGACTCTGAGAAACACGTAGTATATTAAAGTTCTTCAGGTCCCGTTGATGGTCTCGAACGGAGCTCGTCCTGTTTGTTCTCCAGTGACTGTACGTTCGCCAATAGAACGGATGGTAGAGGCAGTTTATTTACTCGCCTCATCAAGGAGCTCGTCTCTCCCTTTCTATCCCGGGGATAAAGGCCTGCTCCGAGGTGAGCTGTTGTTTTCGGAAATACAATTCTTCATCCAAAAACAAGGTTAGTGATCGCTGTTCTGATGTTCCGGCGCGGCTTTCGGTCACAGGAAGTGATATATATATATATATAAAAAAACAGAAAATAGCCCTTAAGACGGCAGCGATCCATCTCAGTTCAGAGGGTCAAGTGAGAGTATGTGGTGAACAGTAGCAGCTGGAGTTGCTCTTTCTCAAATGAGACCCGATTTTCCCCATCCAGTCGATGATATATGTCATGTAGTCCATTAAGTTTGCTTTGTGTCTCTGTGTTGACAGTGTTCGTTGGAAGATCTTGCTGCAGTTTCAGTGTAGAAACAGACTGTTGCTCACTGGAACGCCCATACAGAACACTATGGCAGAGGTGAGCGGTCTGTCTGTGTCTGTCGTCTGTCTGTCTCTCTTTTTATCTCTTTGTCGCTCTCTCTCCTCCTTTCTCTGGCTGTCTCTCTCTGGCTCTCTCTCTCTGACTGTCTCTCTCTCTGGCTGTCTCTCTCTGGCTGTCTCTCTCTCTCTCTGGCTGGCTCTCTCTCTCTGGCTGGCTCTCTCTCTGGCTGGCTCTCTCTCTGGCTGGCTCTCTCTCTGGCTGTCTCTCTCTCTGGCTCTCTCTCTCTCTGGCTGTCTCTCTCTCTCTGTCTCTCTGGCTGTCTCTCTCTGGCTGGCTCTCTCTCTGTGTCTCTCTCTCTCTGGCTGTCTCTCTCTGGCTGTCTCTCTCTGGCTGTCTCTCTCTGGCTGTCTCTCTCTGGCTGTCTCTCTCTGGCTGTCTCTCTCTCTGGCTGTCTTTCTCTGGCTGTCTCTCTCTCTGGCTGTCTCTCTCTCTGGCTGTCTCTCTCTCTGGCTGTCTCTCTCTGGCTGTCTCTCTCTCTGGCTGTCTCTCTCTGGCTGTCTCTCTCTCTGGCTGTCTCTCTCTCTGGCTGTCTCTCTCTCTGGCTGTCTCTCTCTCTGGCTGTCTTTCTCTGGCTGTCTTTCTCTGGCTGTCTCTGGCTGTCTCTCTCTATTTAATAAATGCTTTATGTCATGGGATAGGTGGTTACCACTGTTGCTAAATCAATGTACAGTATATGTAGTATGACATAAATTAACAATATGTTTGAGCAACAATAATCATATATTTATCAACCAAAACAATTATACATAGTAAATAATATACACGAGAAAACAAACGGCAACAGTTGAGAATATACCAAATTGAATCTCTCTCTCTCTCCTCATACTCTATCGCTCTCCAATTCTCCCTCCCGCTCACAGTTCAATTCAAAAAAGCTTTATTGGCATGGGAAATGTATGTTTACATTGTCAAAGCAAGTGAGACAGATAATAAACAATAAAATATCAACAGTAAACACTGACAAAAGTTCAGAAGGAATAGACATTTAAAATGTCATTAGTCTGTCTATATACGGTATTGTAACAATGTGCAAATAGTTCATCTACAAAAGGGTAAATAAACAAACATGTATGTAATGTATGTATGTATGTATGTATGTATGTATGCATGTATGTATTTACAATATTGTTTGTTCTTCACTAGTTGACCTTGTGGCAACAGGTCACAAATCATTCTAGCTTTTTCAAGCAGAAATTTGCTTATTGCAACACAAACTCAAAGTTCTAGGACACTGTAAAGTCCATGGAGAATAAGAGCACCTCCTCCCAGCTGCCCACTACTCTGAGGCTAGGAAATACTGATAAATCCACTATAATTGAGAATTTCAATAAGCATTTCTCTACAGCTGGCCATGCTTTCCACCTGGCTGTCCCTACCCCAGTCAACTGACCGGCACCCTCCACAGCAACTCGCCCAAGCCTTCCCCATTTCTCCTTCTCCCAAATCCAGGTAGCTGATGTTCTGAAAGAGCTGCAAAATCTGGACCCCTACAAATCAGCCGGGCTAGACAATCTGGACCCTTTCTTTCTAAAATGATCTGCTGAAATTGTTGCAACCCCTATTACTAGCCTGTTCAACCTCTTTTTTGTGTGTTGTCTGAGATCCCCAAAGATTGGAAAGCAGCTGCGGTCATCCCCCTCTTCAAAGGGGGTGACACTCTAGACCCAAACTGCTACAGACCTATATCTATCCTACCCTGCCTTTCTATGGTCTTTGAAAGCCAAATTAACAAACAGATTACCGACCATTTCGAATCCCACCGTACCTTCTCCGCTATGCAATCTGGTTTCAGAGCTGGTCATGGGTGCACCTCAGCCACGCTTAAGTTCCTAAACGATATCATAACCGCCATTGATAAGAGACATTACTGTGCAGCCATATTCATCGACCTTGCCAAGGCTTTGGACTCTGTCAATCGCCACATCCTCATCTGCAGACTCGACAACCTTGGTTTCTCAAATGACTGCCTCGCCTGGTTCAACTACTTCTCACATAGAGTTCAGTATGTCAAATCGGAGGGCCTGTTGTCCGGACCTCTGGCAGTCTCTATGGGGGTGCCACAGGGTTCAATTCTCAGGCCGACTCTCTTCTCTGTATACATCAATGATGTCACCCTTGCTGCTGGTGAGTCTCTGATCCACCTCTACGCAGACGACACCATTCTGTATACTTCTGGCCCTTCTTTGGACACTGTGTTAACAACCCTCCAGGCAAGCTTCAATGCCATACAACTCTCCTTCCGTGGCCTCCAACTGCTCTTAAATACAAGTAAAACTAATTGCATGCTCTTCAACCGATCGCTGCCCACACCTGCCCGCCCGTCCAGCATCACTACTCTGGACGGTTCTGACTTAGAATATGTGGACAACTACAAATACCTAGGTGTCTGGTTAGACTGTAAACTCTCCTTCCAGACTCACATTAAACATCTCCAAACAAAAATTAAATCTAGAATTGACTTCTTATTTTGCAACAAAGCATCCTTCACTCATGCTGCCAAACATACCCTCGTAAAACTGACCATCCTAACGATCCTTGACTTCGGCGATGTCATTTACAAAATAGCCTGCAACACTCCACTCAACAAATTGGATGCAGTCTATCACAGTGCCATCCGTTTTATCACCAAAACTGTACGCTCTCGTTGCCGGGCCCTCGCTTAATACTCGTCGCCAAACCCACTGGCTCCAGGTCATCTACAAGACCCTTCTAGGTAAAGCCCCGCCTTATCTCAGTTCGCTGGTCACCATAGCATCACCCACCCGTAGCACACGCTCCAGCAAGTATATCTCACTGGTCACCCCCAAAGCCAATTCCTCCTTTGGCCGCCTCTCCTTCCAGTTCTCTGCTGCCAATGACTGGAATGAACTAACAAAATCTCTGAAACTGGAAACACTTATCTCCCTCACTAGCTTTAAGCATCAGCTGTCAGAGCAGCTCACAGATCACTGCACCTGTACATAGCCCATCTGTAAATAGCCCAAACAACTACCTCATCCCCTACTGTACTTATTTATTTATCTTGCTCCTTTGCACCCCAGTATTTCTACTTTGCACATTCATCTACTGCACATCTACCATTCCAGTGTTTAATTGGTATATTGTATTTACTTCGCCACCATGGCCTATTTATTGCCTTACCTCTCTTATCCTACCTCATTTGCTCACATTGTATATAGACTCGTTTTACTATTGTTTTATTGACTGTACGTTTGTTTATGTGTAACTCCGTTGTGGTTCTTTTTGTTGCACTGCTTTGCTTTATCTTGGCCAGGTCGCCGTTGTAGATGAGAACTTGTTCTCAACTGGCCTACCTGGTTAAATAAAGGTGAAATAAACCAAAAATAATAATATTGCTGCTGTGACAAATAGCACAGCTTTTTCACCCAGTAGATATGAGAGTTTATCAAAATTGGATTTGATTTAGAATTCTTTGTGGATCTGTGTAATCTGAGGGGAAATATGTGTCTCTAATATGGTCATACATTTAGCAGGAGGTTAAAGTGCATCTGTTTCCACCACAGTTTGGGTTTGCGTTCTTTTGAGAGCTAGGTATCCATATGGCGGCCTTTCTCAATAGCAAGGCTATGCTCACTGAGTCTGTACATAGTCAAAACTTTCCATAACTTTGGGTCAGTCACAGTGGTCAGGTATTCTGCCGCTGTGTACTCTCTGTTTAGGGCCAACTAGCATTCTAGTTTGCGCAGTTTTTTTTTGTTAAATTCTTTTGACTTCTTTCTCCCTTTCTTTTTATGTATGTGCTGTATAGTGCCTTCAGAAAGTATTCATACCCCTTGACCTATTCCACATTTTGCTGTGTTACAGCCTGAATTAAAAATGTATTTAAAAAAAAATTAAAAAATCTTTACCCCAAAAAAGTCAATACATTTTAGAATCTGCTTTGGCGGTGATTACAGCTGAGTGTCTTTCTGGGTAAGTCTCTCTAACAGCTTTGCACACCTGGATTTTATAATATTTGTATGTTATTCTTTTAAAAAATCTTCGAGCTCTGTCAAGTTGGGTGTTGATCGTTGCTAGACAGCCATTCCCAAGTCTTGCCATAGATTTTCAAGACGATTTAAGTCAAAACTTGAACGTGGTCACTTGGGAACATTCCAATGTCATCTTGGTAAGCAACTCAGAGTATATTTGGCTTTGTGTTTTATCTCCCAGTCTCTGTTGGAAAAGCAGACTGAACCAGGTTTTCATCTAGGATTTTGCCTGTGCTTAGCTCTATGCTGTTTCTTTTTATCCGGAAAAAAAACTTGCTTGTCCTTGCCAATGACAAGTATACCCATAACATGTTGCAGCCACCACCATGCTTTAAAATATGAAGTGGTACTCAGTGATGTTTTGTGTTGGATTTGCCCCAAACATAACGGTTTGCATGATTTAAAAAAATATTTTTATTCTGTACAGTCTTCCTTTTCAGTAACGTTAGTATCACTTACGTAATTTACGTATTGTGGAGTAACCACAACATTGATCATTCCTCAGTTTTCTTCAATCACAGCCATCTGTTTTAAAGTCAGCATAGGCCTCATGGTGAAATCCCAGAGTGATTTCCTTCCTCTCTGGCAACTGAGTTAGGAAAGACTTCACCATGCTCAAAGAGATATTTGAAAAAAGCAGACAATGAATATATATTTTTTTACCCATCTACCAATAAATGTCACCCTTTGCGATGCATTGGAAAACCATCCCTGGTCTTTTTGGTTGAATCTGTGCTTCAAATTCACTGCTAGACTGAGGGACCTTACAGATAATTGTTTGTGTGGGGGTACAGAGATGAGGTAGTCATTCAAAAACCATGTCAAACACTATTATTGCACACAGAGTGAGTCCATGCAACTTATTATGTGACTTGTTAAGCACATTTTTACTCCTGAACTTTATTTAGGTTTGCCATAACAAATAGATTAAATACTTACTGACTCCAGACATTTCATCTTTTCCTTTTTTAAATTTTTTATTATGTTCAAATTTCTAAAAACATAATGACAATTTGACATTATGGGGTATTGTGTCTAGGCCAGTGACGCGAAATCTAAATTTGAAAACGTTTTAGATTCAGGCTGTAAAACAACAAAATGTGGAATGAGTCGCGGGGTATGAATACTTTCTGAAGGCACTGAATATCTCTTTCTCTCTCTGTCTCTCAATTCAAAGAGCTCTTTCTCTCTGTCTTTCTGTCTCTGTCTTTGCATTTATCTCTGTCTGTTTGGTACTGTAGAGGTACTGACTGTTATTATTTCCTGTCTCAGTTGTGGGCCCTGCTCCATTTCATCATGCCTACGTTGTTTGACTCTCACGAGGAGTTTAATGAATGGTTCTCTAAAGACATCGAGAGCCATGCAGAGAACAAGTCTGCCATCGACGAGAGTGAGTACACTACACAACCTTTCTTTGGAGATTTAGTTTCAGACTTGTTGATTTTTAAATATCTACTTTAGAAGTACTCTAATCAGCTGTTTATTTCTGCTTCTTATGAAGTGATTGATTTGTAGCTGACAATTGTTGTTGTTTAGACCGGCTGACTGTGGTGTTGTTGATTAGACCGGCTGACTGTGGTGTTGTTGTTGATTAGACCGGCTGACTGTGGTGGTGTTGTTTAGACCGGCTGACTGTGGTGGTGTTGTTGTTTAGACTGGCTGACTGTGGTGGTGTTGTTTAGACCGGCTGACTGTGGTGGTGTTGTTGTTTAGACCGGCTGACTGTGGTGGTGTTGTTGTTTAGACCGGCTGACTGTGGTGGTGGTGTTGTTTAGACCGGCTGACTGTGGTGGTGGTGTTGTTTAGACCGGCTGACTGTGGTGTTGTTGTTTAGACTGGCTGACTGTGGTGGTGTTGTTGTTTAGACCGGCTGACTGTGGTGGTGGTGTTGTTTAGACCGGCTGACTGTGGTGGTGTTGTTGTTTAGACCGGCTGACTGTGGTGTTGTTGTTTAGACCGGCTGACTGTGGTGGTGTTGTTGTTTAGACCGGCTGACTGTGGTGGTGTTGTTGTTTAGACCGGCTGACTGTGGTGTTGTTGTTGTTTAGACCGGCTGACTGTGGTGGTGGTGTTGTTTAGACCGGCTGACTGTGGTGGTGGTGTTGTTTAGACCGGCTGACTGTGGTGTTGTTGTTTAGACCGGCTGACTGTGTGGTGTTGTTGTTTAGACCGGCTGACTGTGGTGGTGTTGTTGTTTAGACCGGCTGACTGTGGTGGTGTTGTTGTTTAGACCGGCTGACTGTGGTGGTGTTGTTGTTTAGACCGGCTGACTGTGGTGGTGTTGTTGTTTAGACCGGCTGACTGTGGTGTTGTTGTTTAGACCGGCTGACTGTGGTGGTGTTGTTGTTTAGACCGGCTGACTGTGGTGTTGTTGTTTAGACCGGCTGACTGTGGTGGTGTTGTTGTTTAGACCGGCTGACTGTGGTGGTGTTGTTGTTTAGACCGGCTGACTGTGGTGTTGTTGTTGTTTAGACCGGCTGACTGTGGTGGTGTTGTTGTTTAGACCGGCTGACTGTGGTGGTGTTGTTTAGACCGGCTGACTGTGGTGGTGTTGTTGTTTAGACCGGCTGACTGTGGTGTTGTTGTTTAGACCGGCTGACTGTGGTGTTGTTGTTTAGACCGGCTGACTGTGGTGGTGTTGTTGTTTAGACCGGCTGACTGTGGTGGTGTTGTTTAGACCGGCTGACTGTGTTGTTGTTGTTGTTTAGACCGGCTGACTGTGGTGGTGTTGTTGTTTAGACCGGCTGACTGTGGTGTTGTTGTTTAGACCGGCTGACTGTGGTGGTGTTGTTGTTTAGACCGGCTGACTGTGGTGATGTTGTTGTTTAGACCGGCTGACTGTGGTGTTGTTGTTTAGACCGGCTGACTGTGTTGTTGTTGTTGTTTAGACCGGCTGACTGTGTGTTGTTGTTTAGTTGGTGGTGTTGTTGTTTAGACCGGCTGACTGTGGTGGTGTTGTTTAGACCGGCTGACTGTGTTGTGTTGTTGTTTAGACCGGCTGACTGTGGTGGTGGTGTTGTTTAGACTGGCTGACTGTGGTGGTGGTGTGACTGTTTTGTTGTTTAGACCGGCTGACTGTGGTGGTGTTGTTGTTTAGACCGGCTGACTGTGGTGGTGTTGTTTAGACCGGCTGACTGTGGTGTTGTTGTTGTTTAGACCGGCTGACTGTGGTGGTGTTGTTGTTTAGACCGGCTGACTGTGGTGTTGTTGTTTAGACCGGCTGACTGTGGTGTGTTGTTGTTTAGACCGGCTGACTGTGGTGGTGTTGTTGTTTAGACCGGCTGACTGTGGTGGTGTTGTTGTTTAGACCGGCTGACTGTGGTGGTGTTGTTGTTTAGACCGGCTGACTGTGGTGGTGTTGTTGTTTAGACCGGCTGACTGTGGTGATGTTGTTGTTTAGACCGGCTGACTGTGGTGGTGTTGTTGTTTAGACCGGCTGACTGTGTTGTTGTTGTTTAGACCGGCTGACTGTGGTGTTGTTGTTGTTTAGACCGGCTGACTGTGGTGTTGTTGTTGTTTAGACCGGCTGACTGTGGTGTTGTTGTTGTTTAGACCGGCTGACTGTGGTGGTGTTGTTGTTTAGACTGGCTGACTGTGGTGTTGCTGTTTAGACCGGCTGACTGTGGTGGTGTTGTTGTTTAGACCGGCTGACTGTGTCGTTGTTGTTGTTTAGACCAGCTGACTGTGGTGGTGTTGTTGTTTAGACTGGCTGACTGTGGTGGTGTTGTTGTTTAGACCGGCTGACTGTGTCGTTGTTGTTGTTTAGACCAGCTGACTGTGGTGGTGTTGTTGTTTAGACCGGCTGACTGTGTTGTTGTTGTTTAGACCGGCTGACTGTGGTGTTGTTGTTTAGACCGGCTGACTGTGGTGTTGTTGTTGTTTAGACCGGCTGACTGTGGTGGTGTTGTTGTTTAGACCGGCTGACTGTGGTGTTGTTGTTGTTTAGACCAGCTGACTGTGGTGGTGTTGTTGTTTAGACCGGCTGACTGTGGTGGTGTTGTTGTTTAGACCGGCTGACTGTGGTGGTGTTGTTGTTTAGACCGGCTGACTGTGGTGGTGTTGTTGTTTAGACCGGCTGACTGTGGTGGTGTTGTTGTTTAGACCGGCTGACTGTGTCGTTGTTGTTGTTTAGACCAGCTGACTGTGGTGGTGTTGTTGTTTAGACCGGCTGACTGTGTTGTTGTTGTTTAGACCAGCTGACTGTGTCATTGTTGTTGTTTAGATCAGCTGTCCAGGCTCCATATGATCCTGAAACCCTTCATGTTGAGGAGGATCAAGAAGGACGTCGAGAACGAGCTCTCTGACAAGGTACTGACTGACCAATTACACATATATCACTTTAGATGTCCTGTCCTATCTCTCTGTTCTTCAATATCTTCTCTATCGTCTCTCCTTTCCTACCTCAGTATCCTCTCTATCGTCTCTCCTTTCCTACCTCAGTATCCTCTCTATCGTCTCTCCTTTCCTACCTCAGTATCCTCTATCGTCTCTCCTTTCCTACCTCAGTATCCTCTATCGTCTCTCCTTTCCTACCTCAGTATCCTCTCTCGTCTCTCCTTTCCTACCTCAGTATCCTCTATCGTCTCTCCTTTCCTACCTCAGTATCCTCTCTATCGTCTCTCCTTTCCTACCTCAGTATCCTCTCTATCGTCTCTCCTTTCCTACCTCAGCATCCTCTATCGTCTCTCCTTTCCTACCTTAGTATCCTCTATCGTCTCTCCTTTCCTACCTTAGTATCCTCTCTTCTCTCCTTTCCTACCTCAGTATCCTCTCGTCTCTCCTTTCCTACCTCAGTATCCTCTCGTCTCTCCTTTCCTACCTCAGTATCCTCTCGTCTCTCCTTTCCTACCTCAGTATCCTCTCCTCTCCTTTCCTACCTCAGTATCCTCTCCTTTTTCCTACCTCAGTATCCTCTCGTCTCTCCTTTCCTACCTCAGTATCCTCTCGTCTCTCCTTTCCTACCTCAGTATCCTCTCGTCTCTCCTTTCCTACCTCAGTATCCTCTCGTCTCTCCTTTCCTACCTCAGTATCCTCTCGTCTCTCCTTTCCTACCTCAGTATCCTCTCGTCTCTCCTTTCCTACCTCAGTATCCTCTCGTCTCTCCTTTCCTACCTCAGTATCCTCTCGTCTCTCCTTTCCTACCTCAGTATCCTCTATCGTCTCTCCTTTCCTACCTCAGTATCCTCTCTATCGTCTCTCCTTTCCTACCTCAGCATCCTCTATCGTCTCTCCTTTCCTACCTCAATATCCTCTCTATCGTCTCTCCTTTCCTACCTCAGTATCCTCTATCGTCTCTCCTTTCCTACCTCAGTATCCTCTCTATCGTCTCTCCTTTCCTACCTCAGTATCCTACACTATTTATTCCCCCAGGCAGGCGTTTCTGCTTTCATCACCTTAGTCCTCGGGCACCCACATCTGTCTCCTTTCCTTCCTTCCATACGTAGACCAGCACCTGCCAGATGTTTCCAGATCGTTTTGACAAGTATCTGTATTTCACCACTCCCTCTCTTCCTCCTCTGACTCCTCTTCCTCTGATAGATAAGGATGGTTACTGTTTCTCTATCTAACTATACCCTCTCTTCCTCTGATAAGGATGGTTACTGTTTCTCTATCTAACTATACCCTCTCTTCCTCTGATAAGGATGGTTACTGTGTTTCTCTATCTAACTATACCCTCTCTTCCTCCTCTGACTCCTCTTCCTCTGATAGATAATGATAGTTACTGTTTCTCTATCTAACTATACCCTCTCTTCCTCTGATAGATAAGGATGGTTACTGTGTTTCTCTATCTAACTATACCCTCTCTTCCTCTGATAGATAAGGATGGTTACTGTGTTCTCTATCTAACTATACCCTCTCTTCCTCTGATAAGGATGGTTACTGTGTTTCTCTATCTAACTATACCCTCTCTTCCTCTGATAAGGATGGTTACTGTGTTTCTCTATCTAACTATACCCTCTCTTCCTCTGATAGATAAGGATGGTTACTGTGTTTCTCTATCTAACTATACCCTCTCTTCCTCTGATAAGGATGGTTACTGTGTTTCTCTATCTAACTATACCCTCTCTTCCTCTGATAAGGATGGTTACTGTGTTTCTCTATCTAACTATACCCTCTCTTCCTCTGATAGATAAGGATGGTTACTGTGTTTCTCTATCTAACTATACCCTCTCTTCCTCCTCTGACTCCTCTTCCTCTGATAGATAAGGATGGTTACTGTGCTTCTCTATCTAACTATACCCTCTCTTCCTCTGATAAGGATGGTTACTGTGTTTCTCTATCTAACTATACCCTCTCTTCCTCTGATAGATAAGGATGGTTACTGTGTTTCTCTATCTAACTATACCCTCTCTTCCTCTGATAAGGATGGTTACTGTGTTTCTCTATCTAACTATACCCTCTCTTCCTCTGATAAGGATGGTTACTGTGCTTCTCTATCTAACTATACCCTCTCTTCCTCTGAGATAAGGATGGTTACTGTGTTTCTCTATCTAACTATACCCTCTCTTCCTCTGATAGATAAGGATTTACTGTTTCTCTATCTAACTATACCCTCTCTTCCTCTGGTTACTGTGTTTCTCTATCTAACTATACCCTCTCTTCCTCTGATAAGGATGGTTACTGTGTTTCTCTATCTAACTATACCCTCTCTTCCTCTGATAGATAAGGATGGTTACTGTGTTTCTCTATCTAACTATACCCTCTCTTCCTCTGATAAGGATGGTTACTGTGTTTCTCTATCTAACTATACCCTCTCTTCCTCTGATAAGGATGGTTACTGTGTTTCTCTATCTAACTATACCCTCTCTTCCTCTGATAAGGATGGTTACTGTGTTTCTCTATCTAACTATACCCTCTCTTCCTCCTCTGACTCCTCTTCCTCTGATAGATAAGGATGGTTACTGTTTCTCTATCTAACTATACCCTCTCTTCCTCTGATAAGGATGGTTACTGTGTTTCTATATCTAACTATACCCTCTCTTCCTCTGATAAGGATGGTTACTGTGTTTCTCTATCTAACTATACCCTCTCTTCCTCTGATAGATAAGGATGGTTACTGTGTTTCTATATCTAACTATACCCTCTCTTCCTCTGATAAGGATGGTTACTGTGTTTCTCTATCTAACTATACCCTCTCTTCCTCTGATAGATAAGGATGGTTACTGTGTTTCTATATCTAACTATACCCTCTCTTCCTCTGATAAGGATGGTTACTGTGTTTCTCTATCTAACTATACCCTCTCTTCCTCTGATAGATAAGGATGGTTACTGTGCTTCTCTATCTAACTATACCCTCTCTTCCTCTGATAAGGATGGTTACTGTGTTTCTCTATCTAACTATACCCTCTCTTCCTCTGATAAGGATGGTTACTGTGTTTCTCTATCTAACTATACCCTCTCTTCCTCTGATAGATAAGGATGGTTACTGTGCTTCTCTATCTAACTATACCCTCTCTTTCTCTGATAGATAAGGATGGTTACTGTGCTTCTCTATCTAACTATACCCTCTTCCTCTGATAGATAAGGATGGTTACTGTGTTTCTCTATCTAACTATACCCTCTCTTCCTCTGATAAGGATGGTTACTGTGTTTCTATATCTAACTATACCCTCTCTTCCTCTGATAGATAAGGATGGTTACTGTGTTTCTCTATCTAACTATACCCTCTCTTCCTCTGATAGATAAGGATGGTTACTGTGTTTCTATATCTAACTATACCCTCTCTTCCTCCTCTGACTCCTCTTCCTCTGATAGATAAGGATGGTTACTGTGTTTCTATATCTAACTATACCCTCTCTTCCTCTGATAGATAAGGATGGTTACTGTGTTTCTCTATCTAACTATACCCTCTCTTCCTCTGATAGATAAGGATGGTTACTGTGTTTCTCTATCTAACTATACCCTCTCTTCCTCCTCTGACTCCTCTTCCTCTGATAGATAAGGATGGTTACTGTGTTTCTCTATCTAACTATACCCTCTCTTCCTCTGATAGATAAGGATGGTTACTGTGTTTCTCTATCTAACTATACCCTCTCTTCCTCTGATAAGGATGGTTACTGTGTTTCTCTATCTAACTATACCCTCTCTTCCTCTGATAAGGATGGTTACTGTGTTTCTATATCTAACTATACCCTCTCTTCCTCTGATAGATAAGGATGGTTACTGTGTTTCTATATCTAACTATACCCTCTCTTCCTCTGATAGATAAGGATGGTTACTGTGTTTATCTAACTATACCCTCTCTTCCTCTGATAGATAAGGATGGTTACTGTGTTTATCTAACTATACCCTCTCTCTTACAGATTGAGATCCTAACATACTGCCAGTTGACGTGTCGACAGAGGCTGCTCTACAGAGCTCTGAGGAACAAGATCTCCATCGAGGATCTTCTCCAGTCGTCTATGGGCTCATCTCAGCAGGCTCACAGTACTACCTCATCCCTTATGAACCTGGTCATGCAGTTCAGAAAGGTACCAATCATCTCCTTAGTACCAGTATCACCATACTCATTAGTATGGTTTAGTACCAGGGACCATCCCAGTATCACCATACTCATTAGTATGGTTTAGTACCAGGGACCATCCAGTATCACCATACTCATTAGTATGGTTTAGTACCAGGGACCATCCCAGTATCACCATACTCATTAGTATGGTTTAGTACCAGGGACCATCCCAGTATCACCATACTCATTAGTATGGTTTAGTACCAGGGACCATCCAGTATCACCATACTCATTAGTATGGTTTAGTACCAGGGACCATCCCAGTATCACCATACTCATTAGTATGGTTTAGTACCAGGCTATATCACAACATATGTTCCATACAGCAGGTTTAGTACCAGGCTATATCACAACATATGTTCCATACAGCAGGTTTAGTACCAGGCTATATCACAACATATGTTACATACAGCAGGTTTAGTACCAGGCTATATCACAACATATGTTCCATACAGCAGGTTTAGTACCAGGCTATATCACAACATATGTTCCATACAGCAGGTTTAGTACCAGGCTATATCACAACATATGTTCCATACAGCAGGTTTAGTACCAGGCTATATCACAACATATGTTCCATACAGCAGGTTTAGTACCAGGCTATATCACAACATATGTTCCATACAGCAGGTTTAGTACCAGGCTATATCACAACATATGTTCCATACAGCAGGTTTAGTACCAGGCTATATCACAACATATGTTCCATACAGCAGGTTTAGTACCAGGCTATATCACAACATATGTTCCATACAGCAGGTTTAGTACCAGGCTATATCACAACATATGTTCCATACAGCAGGTTTAGTACCAGGCTATATCACAACATATGTTCCATACAGCAGGTTTAGTACCAGGCTATATCACAACATATGTTCCATACAGCAGGTTTAGTACCAGGCTATATCACAACATATGTTCCATACAGCAGGTTTAGTACCAGGCTATATCACAACATATGTTCCATACAGCAGGTTTAGTACCAGGCTATATCACAACATATGTTCCATACAGCAGGTTTAGTACCAGGCTATATCACAACATATGTTCCATACAGCAGGTTTAGTACCAGGCTATATCACAACATATGTTCCATACAGCAGGTTTAGTACCAGGCTATATCACAACATATGTTCCATACTGCAGGTTTAATACCAGGCTATATCACAACATATACAGCAGGTTTAGGACTATAGACTGGTATCATCACAGCCCTACTAAGTACTATAATTATAGACTGGTATCATCACAGCCCTACTAAGTACTATAATTATAGACTGGTATCATCACAGCCCTAGTAAGTACTATAATTATAGACTGGTATCATCACAGCCCTAGTAAGTACTATAATTATAGACTGGTATCATCACAGCCCTAGTAAGTACTATAATTATAGACTGGTATCATCACAGCCCTAGTAAGTACTATAATTATAGACTGGTATCATCACAGCCCTAGTAAGTACTATAATTATAGACTGGTATCATCACAGTCCTAGTAAGTACTATAATTATAGACTGGTATCATCACAGTCCTAGTAAGTACTATAATTATAGACTGGTATCATCACAGCCCTAGTAAGTACTATAATTATAGACTGGTATCATCACAGCCCTAGTAAGTACTATAATTATAGACTGGTATCATCACAGCCCTAGTAAGTACTATAATTATAGACTGGTATCATCACAGTCCTATTAAGTACTATAATTATAGACTGGTATCATCACAGTCCTAGTAAGTACTATAATTATAGACTGGTATCATCACAGCCCTAGTAAGTACTATAATTATAGACTGGTATCATCACAGTCCTACTAAGTACTATAATTATAGACTGGTAATCATCACAGCCCTAGTAAGTACTATAATTATAGACTGGTATCATCACAGCCCTAGTAAGTACTATAATTATAGACTGGTATCATCACAGCCCTAGTAAGTACTATAATTATAGACTGGTATCATCACAGCCCTAGTAAGTACTATAATTATAGACTGGTATCATCACAGTCCTAGTAAGTACTATAATTATAGACTGGTATCATCACAGCCCTAGTAAGTACTATAATTATAGACTGGTATCATCACAGTCCTACTAAGTACTATAATTATAGACTGGTAATCATCTAGCCCTAGTAATGTACTGAATTATAGACTGACAGTATCATCACAGCCCTAGATGATGTACTATAATTATAGACTGGTATCATCTCAGCCCTAGTAAGTACTATAATTATAGACTGGTATCATCACAGCCCTAGTAAGTACTATAATTATAGACTGGTATCATCACAGTCCTAGTAAGTACTATAATTATAGACTGATTGGCTGACAGTAATGATATATTTCGTATTATAGACTGGGTGGTTCTCGTCCTGAATGCTGATTGGCTGACAGTAATGATGTATCTAGTATTATAGACTGGGTGGTTCTAGTCCTGAATGCTGATTGGCTGACAGTACTATAACGGTGATGATGTATCTAGTATTATAGACTGGGTGGTTCTAGTCCTGAATGCTGATTGGCTGACAGTACTATAACGGTGATGATGTATCTAGTATTATAGACTGGGTGGTTCTATTCCTGAATGCTGATTGGCTGACAGTACTATAACGGTGATGATGTATCTAGTATTATAGACTGGGTGGTTCTAGTCCTGAATGCTGATTGGCTGACAGTACTATAACGGTGATGATGTATCTAGTATTATAGACTGGGTGGTTCTAGTCCTGAAGGCTGATTGGCTGACAGTACTATAACGGTGATGATGTATATAGTATTATAGACTGGGTGGTTCTATTCCCGAATGCTGATTGGCTGACAGTACTATAACGGTGATGATGTATCTAGTATTATAGACTGGGTGGTTCTAGCCCTGAATGCTGATTGGCTGACAGTACTATAACAGTAATGATGTATCTAGTATTATAGACTGGGTGGTTCTATTCCTGAATGCTGATTGGCTCACAGTAATGATGTATCTAGTATTATAGACTGGGTGGTTCTATTCCTGAGTGCTGATTGGCTGACAGTACTATAACGGTGATGATGTATCTAGTATTATAGACTGGGTGGTTCTATTCCTGAAGGCTGATTGGCTGACAGTAATGATGTATCTAGTATTATAGACTGGGTGGTTCTATTCCTGAATGCTGATTGGCTGACAGTACTATAACGGTGATGATGTATCTAGTATTATAGACTGCGTGGTTCTATTCCTGAATGCTGATTGGCTGACAGTACTATAACAGTAATGATGTATATAGTATTATAGACTGGGTGGTTCTATTCCTGAATGCTGATTGGCTGACAGTACTATAACAGTAATGATGTATATAGTATTATAGACTGGGTGGTTCTATTCCTGAATGCTGATTGGCTGACAGTACTATAACAGTAATGATGTATCTAGTATTATAGACTGGGTGGTTCTATTCCTGAATGCTGATTGGCTGACAGTACTATAACAGTAATGATGTATCTAGTATTATAGACTGGGTGGTTCTAGTCCTGAAGGCTGATTGGCTGACAGTACTATAACGGTGATGATGTATCTAGTATTATAGACTGGGTGGTTCTATTCCTGAATGCTGATTGGCTGACAGTACTATAACGGTAATGATGTATCTAGTATTATAGACTGGGTGGTTCTAGTCCTGAATGCTGATTGGCTGACAGTACTATAACGGTAATGATGTATCTAGTATTATAGACTGGGTGGTTCTAGTCCTGAAGGCTGATTGGCTGACAGTACTATAACGGTGATGATGTATCTAGTATTATAGACTGGGTGGTTCTATTCCTGAATGCTGATTGGCTGACAGTAATGATGTATCTAGTATTATAGACTGGGTGGTTCTAGTCCTGGATGCTGATTGGCTGACAGTACTATAACGGTGATGATGTATCTAGTATTATAGACTGGGTGGTTCTAGTCCTGAAGGCTGATTGGCTGACAGTACTATAACGGTGATGATGTATCTAGTATTATAGACTGGGTGGTTCTATTCCTGAATGCTGATTGGCTGACAGTACTATAACGGTGATGATGTATCTAGTATTATAGACTGGGTGGTTCTAGTCCTGAAGGCTGATTGGCTGACAGTACTATAACAGTAATGATGTATCTAGTATTATAGACTGGGTGGTTCTAGTCCTGAAGGCTGATTGGCTGACAGTACT
Source organism: Oncorhynchus keta (assembly GCF_023373465.1). Classification (NCBI taxonomy): domain Eukaryota; kingdom Metazoa; phylum Chordata; class Actinopteri; order Salmoniformes; family Salmonidae; genus Oncorhynchus; species Oncorhynchus keta. The sequence goes on from NC_068428.1 coordinate 42,156,105, forward strand.
ATAACAGTAATGATGTATCTAGTATTATAGACTGGGTGGTTCTATTCCTGAATGCTGATTGGCTGACAGTACTATAACGATAATGATGTATCTAGTATTATAGACTGGGTGGTTCTAGTCCTGAAGGCTGATTGGCTGACAGTACTATAACAGTAATGATGTATCTAGTATTATAGACTGGGTGGTTCTATTCCTGAATGCTGATTGGCTGACAGTACTATAACGATAATGATGTATCTAGTATTATAGACTGGGTGGTTCTAGTCCTGAAGGCTGATTGGCTGACAGTACTATAACAGTAATGATGTATCTAGTATTATAGACTGGGTGGTTCTATTCCTGAATGCTGATTGGCTGACAGTACTATAACGGTGATGATGTATCTAGTATTATAGACTGGGTGGTTCTAGTCCTGAAGGCTGATTGGCTGACAGTACTATAACAGTAATGATGTATCTAGTATTATAGACTGGGTGGTTCTATTCCTGAATGCTGATTGGCTGACAGTACTATAACGGTGATGATGTATCTAGTATTATAGACTGGGTGGTTCTAGTCCTGAATGCTGATTGGCTGACAGTACTATAACGGTGATGATGTAGCCTGTAGTTGAATATTATTTTGATATTATATGTCCTTTGGCCTCCCGAGTGGTGCAGCGGTCTAAGGCACTGTATCACAGTGCTTGAGGCGTCACTACAGACACCCTGGTTCGAATCCAGGCTGTATCACAACCTGGACGTGATTGGGAGTCCCATAGGGCGGCGCACAGTTGGTCCAGCGTCGGCCGGGTTCGGCCGGGGGAAGAGACCGTCAATGTAAATAAGAATGTTAGATCCAAGGTTAAATGAAAATAATAAAAAAACTTTGTTTTTAAATCTTATCCGACTACATCCCCAGTACTGCTGGTTATGTTCAACCTGGTCATGAACCTGGTGTCCCAGGTCTGAATCGAGAGGAAGCGGTGGAAGGATTTTGTCATTTGATTTGCCCTAATAAGGATAAGTGTTGTTATCTGAAGCCTGGTTCCTCTGGAGGTTTCTTCCTGCTCTAGGTGGTTCAGTATGAGTAGTGTGTTCTCTACTTCCTGTGTAGGTCTGTAACCACCCGGACCTGTTTGAGCGCCAGGAGACTCGTTCTCCCTTCCACATGTCACTGAGACCCTACGTCATGTCCAAGTTCCTCTACCGCCACGGACTCACACACACCACCACGCACACACACAGCAGGAACAAGTGAGTAACATAGTATAATCAGTGCTTGTCCAATGGGACGGTAATGGCTGGTGGTGTTGAATTGTTATATTATGATGTAGAAGACAATGAGAGCATTTGAGGGGTTTATTTGTTGTTCTCGGACAACCATGTTCATAGAAGGATTCTCTCTGTCTCTCTCTCTGTCTCTGTCTCGCTCTGCCTGTCTCTTTCTGCCTGTCTCTCTCTCTCTCTCTGCCTGTCTCTCTCTCTCTGCCTGTCTCTCTCTCTCTGCCTGTCTCTCTCTCTCTGCCTGTCTCCTCTCTCGCTCTCTCGCTCTCTCGCTCTCTCTCTGCCTGTCTCTCTCTCTCTCTCTGCCTGTCTCTCTCTGTGTCTCCCCCTCTCTCTGTGTCTCCCCCTCTCTCTGTCTCCCCCTCCTCTCTGTGTCTGTGTCTCCCCCTCTCTCTGTGACTCCCCCTCTCTCTGTGTCTCCCCCTCTCTCTGTCTCCCCCTCTCTCTGCGTCTCCCTCTTTCTCCTCTCTCAGGGTGCTCCAGGTTCTACTGTCTCCCTTCTCTCCTGATCATATCCACCAGTCCCTCTTCCACAGGAAAGGTAAGTGACTACCCTCTTCATTCTTTCACATCAGTATAGATGAAGGAAACGAGACAAGAATAAGCTTCTTAGACTTTATTGTTTAGAGCCCTCTGCCTCCTCGTCCGTCTAAAAACCAGTGTTTATCCTCCTCAAGGTGATCAGGAAGGAAGTTGTTTCTCCTTCCTGCGTTTCATCGACGTTTCGCCGGCAGAGATGTTTAACGTCATGCTGCAGGGCACTCTGGTCAGGTAGGTGTCCATGGGACACGAGCGCTTGACAACGCAGTTTGTCAACAGGGTCTGTGGATGTTGAAAAACGTTCCCGTGTTTCACAAACGTCAACCGTTCTGGAATGAACTATGAAGCTAATTGCCATCTACATTATGTTTTGTTTTTGAAGTTGTTTTAAACACGCTCTCCTCTCTCTCCTGTTCCAGGTGGTTAGCTCTGTTTCTCTCCCTGAAGGCAGCGTACCGGCTCTACCAGAGACGCATGTGGGGCCTGGAAGAGGAGGAGGGTGGAGGGAGGACAGGAGGAGGAGTAGAGGAGGAAGGGAGCGGGAGGCCCAGGAGTCAGTGTCTCTCTCGGAGGGGTCTGATCCTCTGGCTGGACCGACCTACTGCTTTCCCCAACACACACACAAGCACAGTGTTACAGGTGAGACATACACACACACCTCACACATCTCTACTTTGTGCCAGTCAGCCTCCACTCTTTCCTCTCTCTCTGCCTCTCTACTTTGTGCCAGACAGCCTCTTTCCTCTCTCTCTGCCTCTCTACTTTGTACCAGTCAGCCTCCACTCTTTCCTCTCTCTCTGCCTCTACTTTGTACCAGTCAGCCTCCACTCTTTCCTCTCTCTCTGCCTCTCTACTTCGTGCCAGTCAGCCTCCACTCTTTCCTCTCTCTCTGCCTCTACTTCGTGCCAGTCAGCCTCCACTTTTTCCAGTTTAAGCTGGTCCACATTCTGTACCTAAAGAACCAGAGGAAAGAGCTTGAACCAGAAGTTTGCTTCATCTAGCTTCCCCAGGTCTCCCCTAACAACCTCAGTCTCATCCTACCATCCCCAGGTCTCCCCTAACAACCTCAGTTTCATCCTACCTTCCCCAGGTCTCCCCTAACAACCTCAGTCTCATCCTACCATCCCCAGGTCTCCCCTAACAACCTCAGTCTCATCCTACCATCCCCAGGTCTCCCCTAACAACCTCAGTCTCATCCTACCTACCCCAGGTCCCATACACACAACCTCAGTCTCATCCTACCATCCCCAGGTCTCCCCTAACAACCTCAGTCTCATCCTACCTTCCCCAGGTCTCCCCTAACAACCGGTCTCATCCTACCTTCCCCAGGTCTCCCCTAACAACCTCAGTCTCATCCTACCTTCCCCAGGTCTCCCTAACAACCTCAGTCTCATCCTACCATCCCCAGGTCTACCCTAACAACCAGTCTCATCCTACCATCCCCAGGTCTCCCCTAACAACCTCAGTCTCATCCTACAATCCCCAGGTCTCCCTAACAACCTCAGTCTCATCCTACCTTCCCCAGGTCTCCCCTAACAACCTCAGTCTCATCCTACCATCCCCAGGTCCCCCTAACAACCTCAGTCTCATCCTACCTTCCCCAGGTCTCCCCTAACAACCTCAGTCTCATCCTACCATCCCCAGGTCTCCCCTAACAACCTCAGTCTCATCCTACCTTCCCCAGGTCTCCCCTAACAACCGGTCTCATCCTACCTTCCCCAGGTCTCCCCTAACAACCTCAGTCTCATCCTACCTTCCCCAGGTCTCCCCTAACAACCTCAGTCTCATCCTACCATACCCAGGTCTCCCCTAACAACCAGTCTCATCCTACCTTCCCCAGGTCTCCCCTAACAACCTCAGTCTCATCCTACCTTCCCCAGGTCTCCCCTAACAACCTCAGTCTCATCCTACCACCCCAGGTCTCCCCTAACAACCAGTCTCATCCTACCATCCCCAGGTCTACCCTAACAACCAGTCTCATTATTTGCCAAATAATGATTCACATCACTGCCTAGCCTTGTCAAATAATGATTCACATCACTGCCTAGCCTTGTCAAATAATGATTCACATCACTGCCTAGCCTTGTCAAATAATGATTCACATCACTGCCTAGCCTTGTCAAATAATGATTCACATCACTGCCTAGCCTTGTCAAATATTGATTCACATCACTGCCTAGCCTTGTCAAATATTGATTCACATCACTGCCTAGCCTTGTCAAATATTGATTCACATCACTGCCTAGCCTTGTCAAATATTGATTCACATCACTGCCTAGCCTTGTCAAATATTGATTCACATCACTGCCTAGCCTTGTCAAATATTGATTCACATCACTGCCTAGCCTTGTCAAATAATGATTCACATCACTGCCTAGCCTTGCCAAATAATGATTCACATCACTGCCTAGCCTTGCCAAATAATGATTCACATCACTGCCTAGCCTACCATCCCCAGGTCCCCCCTAACAACCTCAGTCTCATCCTACCTTCCCCAGGTCTCCCCTAACAACCTCAGTCTCATCCTACCATACCCAGGTCTCCCCTAACAACCAGTCTCATCCTACCTTCCCCAGGTCTCCCCTAACAACCTCAGTTTCATCCTACCTTCCCCAGGTCTCCCCGAACAACCTCAGTCTCATCCTACCTACCCCAGGTCTCCCCTAACAACCAGTCTCATCCTACCATCCCCAGGTCTACCCTAACAACCAGTCTCATTATTTGCCAAATAATGATTCACATCACTGCCTAGCCTTGTCAAATAATGATTCACATCACTGCCTAGCCTTGTCAAATAATGATTCACATCACTGCCTAGCCTTATCAAATAATGATTCACATCACTGCCTAGCCTTGTCAAATAATGATTCACATCACTGCCTAGCCTTGTCAAATAATGATTCACATCACTGCCTAGCCTTGTCAAATAATGATTCACATCACTGCCTAGCCTTGTCAAATAATGATTCACATCACTGCCTAGCCTTGTCAAATAATGATTCACATCACTGCCTAGCCTTGTCAAATAATGATTCACATCACTGCCTAGCCTTGCCAAATAATGATTCACATCACTGCCAAGCCTTGTCAAATAATGATTCACATCACTGCCAAGCCTTGTCAAATAATGATTCACATCACTGCCTAGCCTTGCCAAATAATGATTCACATCACTGCCTAGCCTTGTCAAATAATGATTCACATCACTGCCTAGCCTTGTCAAATAATGATTCACATCACTGCCTAGCCTTGTCAAATAATGATTCACATCACTGCCTAGCCTTGTCAAATAATGATTCACATCACTGCCAAGCCTTGTCAAATAATGATTCACATCACTGCCAAGCCTTGTCAAATAATGATTCACATCACTGCCTAGCCTTGCCAAATAATGATTCACATCACTGCCTAGCCTTGTCAAATAATGATTCACATCACTGCCTAGCCTTGTCAAATAATGATTCACATCACTGCCTAGCCTTGTCAAATAATGATTCACATCACTGCCAAGCCTTGCCAAATAATGATTCACATCACTGCCTAGCCTTGTCAAATAATGATTCACATCACTGCCTAGCCTTGTCAAATAATGATTCACATCACTGCCTAGCCTTGTCAAATAATGATTCACATCATTAGACAGACACCAGACACTCAGCCAGCCACGCCCAGAGAGACAGACACTCAGCCAGCCACGCCCAGAGACAGACACTCAGCCAGCCACGCCCAGAGAGACAGACACTCAGCCAGCCACGCCCAGAGAGACAGACACTCAGCCAGCCACACCCAGAGAGACAGACACTCAGCCAGCCACACCCAGAGAGACAGACACTCAGCCAGCCACACCCAGAGAGACAGACACTCAGCCAGCCACGCCCAGAGAGACAGACACTCAGCCAGCCACGCCCAGAGAGACAGACACTCAGCCAGCCACGCCCAGAGAGACAGACACTCAGCCAGCCACGCCCAGAGAGACAGACACTCAGCCAGCCACGCCCAGAGAGACAGACACTCAGCCAGCCACGCCCAGAGAGACAGACACTCAGCCAGCCACGCCCAGAGAGACACACTCAGCCAGCCACGCCTAGAGACACACTCAGCCAGCCACGCCTAGAGACACACTCAGCCAGCCACGCCTAGAGAGACACACTCAGCCAGCCACGCCTAGAGACACACCCAGCCAGCCACGCCTAGAGACACACTCAGCCAGCCACGCCTAGAGAGACACACTCAGCCAGCCACGCCTAGAGAGACACACTCAGCCAGCCACGCCTAGAGACACACTCAGCCAGCCACGCCTAGAGACACACTCAGCCAGCCACGCCTAGAGAGACACACTCAGCCAGCCACGCCTAGAGACACACTCAGCCAGCCACGCCTAGAGACACACTCAGCCAGCCACGCCTAGAGAGACACACTCAGCCAGCCACGCCTAGAGACACACTCAGCCAGCCACGCCTAGAGACACACTCAGCCAGCCACGCCTAGAGACACACTCAGCCAGCCACGCCTAGAGACACACTCAGCCAGCCACGCCTAGAGACACACTCAGCCAGCCACGCCTAGAGAGACACACTCAGCCAGCCACGCCTAGAGACACACTCAGCCAGCCACGCCTAGAGACACACTCAGCCAGCCACGCCTAGAGAGACACACTCAGCCAGCCACGCCTAGAGACGCACTCAGCCAGCCACGCCTAGAGACACACTCAGCCAGCCACGCCTAGAGACACACTCAGCCAGCCACGCCTAGAGAGACACACTCAGCCAGCCACGCCTAGAGACGCACTCAGCCAGCCACGCCTAGAGACACACTCAGCCAGCCACGCCTAGAGACACACTCAGCCAGCCACGCCTAGAGACACACTCAGCCAGCCACGCCTAGAGAGACACACTCAGCCAGCCACGCCTAGAGAGACACACTCAGCCAGCCACGCCTAGAGAGACACACTCAGCCAGCCACGCCTAGAGAGACACACTCAGCCAGCCACGCCTAGAGAGACACACTCAGCCAGCCACGCCTAGAGAGACACACTCAGCCAGCCACGCCTAGAGAGACACACTCAGCCAGCCACGCCTAGAGAGACACACTCAGCCAGCCACGCCTAGAGAGACACACTCAGCCAGCCACGCCTAGAGAGACACACTCAGCCAGCCACGCCTAGAGAGACACACTCAGCCAGCCACGCCTAGAGAGACACACTCAGCCAGCCACGCCTAGAGAGACACACTCAGCCAGCCACGCCTAGAGAGACACACTCAGCCAGCCACGCCTAGAGAGACACACTCAGCCAGCCACGCCTAGAGAGACACACTCAGCCAGCCACGCCTAGAGAGACACACTCAGCCAGCCACGCCTAGAGAGACACACTCAGCCAGCCACGCCTAGAGAGACACACTCAGCCAGCCACGCCTAGAGAGACACACTCAGCCAGCCACGCCTAGAGAGACACACTCAGCCAGCCACGCCTAGAGACACACTCAGCCAGCCACGCCTAGAGAGACACACTCAGCCAGCCACGCCTAGAGAGACACACTCAGCCAGCCACGCCTAGAGAGACACACCCAGCCAGCCACGCAGAGAGACACACTCAGCCAGCCACGCCTAGAGACACACTCAGCCAGCCACGCCTAGAGAGACACGCCAGCCACGCCTAGAGACACACTCAGCCAGCCACGCCTAGAGACACACTCAGCCAGCCACGCCTAGAGAGACACACTCAGCCAGCCACGCCTAGAGACACACTCAGCCAGCCACGCCTAGAGACACACTCAGCCAGCCACGCCTAGAGACACACTCAGCCAGCCACGCCTAGAGAGACACTCAGCCAGCCACGCCTAGAGAGACACACTCAGCCAGCCACGCCTAGAGAGACACACTCAGCCAGCCACGCCTAGAGACACACTCAGCCAGCCACGCCTAGAGACACACTCAGCCAGCCACGCCTAGAGACACACTCAGCCAGCCACGCCTAGAGACACACTCAGCCAGCCACGCCTAGAGAGACACACTCAGCCAGCCACGCCTAGAGAGACACACTCAGCCAGCCACGCCTAGAGAGACACACTCAGCCAGCCACGCCTAGAGACACACTCAGCCAGCCACGCCTAGAGAGACACACTCAGCCAGCCACGCCTAGAGACACACTCAGCCAGCCACGCCTAGAGACACACTCAGCCAGCCACGCCTAGAGAGACACACTCAGCCAGCCACGCTTAGAGAGACACACTCAGCCAGCCACGCCTAGAGAGACACACTCAGCCAGCCACGCCTAGAGAGACACACTCAGCCAGCCACGCCTAGAGAGACACACTCAGCCAGCCACGCCTAGAGAGACACACTCAGCCAGCCACGCCTAGAGAGACACACTCAGCCAGCCACGCCTAGAGAGACACACTCAGCCAGCCACGCCTAGAGACACACTCAGCCAGCCACGCCTAGAGACACACTCAGCCAGCCACGCCTAGAGAGACACACTCAGCCAGCCACGCCTAGAGAGACACACTCAGCCAGCCACGCCTAGAGAGACACAC
>NC_068428.1:42169442-42231942 GCF_023373465.1 Oncorhynchus keta
ACAGGAATATATGGGAATTCACGGGAATATATGGGAATTCACGGGAATATATGGGAATTCACGGGAATATATGGGAATTAATATTAATACAATTTAAATGTAGATGTTTTTTGCATTGGATATATTTACCATATCATATGGAGACAAACATAAACCTTTTACCTCATCATAAGTAGACATAATTGCAAATGATTCAATCCTTCCATTAGAAATGTAAAAAAAAATATTTAGTTACGAATTTAACTTTAATTAAATGAGTTGACTCTACATATGGGATAATTTCACTGAACAACAAAAGGAAGGGAATATAGAATGATGCCCAAGGATCCATCACATCGCCCAGAAACGTTGATAGTCTAGAAACTAAAGCTTTGGTTGTCTTCCTCTCAGGCTTCCATGTCTTCTCCCTGGACCTCATCAATGTCCACCTTTTGAACATTAGACTCTGAGACTTCCTCTTCACTGTCACCTTCCAAACTTGTTGAGGATGACTTGTTGTCAGGCTCAAAAAGCCTCAAATTTGTCCGGATGGCCACACATTTTTCAACCCTTGTATTGGTCAGCCTGTTGCGTGCTTTGATGTGTGTGTTCCCAAACAAGGACCAGTTGCGCTCTGAGGCGGCTGATGTTGGTGGGAGTTGGAGGATGAGGGAGGCAACAGAGGAAAGAGCCTCAGATCCACAAAGTCCCTTCCACCAGGTGGCTGATGAGATATGTTGGCATGATGGAGATGCCATATTGCAGTGTAATATGTCTGTACTTCGCCAGACTGCCAAGAACCTTGCCCTCATCCAGGCCAAGGTGGCGAGACATGGTAGTGATGACACCATAAGCCTTGTTGATCTCTGCACCAGACAGGATGTTCTTGCCAGCAGACTTGGGGTCCAACATGTATGTTGTGGCGTGTATGGGCTTCAGGTAGAAGTCTTCATGCTTATTGATGTATTTCAGAACTGCTGTTCGCTCTGCTTGGAGCACCAGTGAAGTGGGCAGGGCAGTACGGATTTCTTCTCTTATATCTACAAGCAGAGTCTGAACATCAGACAGGATGGCATTGTCTCCCTCAATCTGTCCAATGGCTACTACTATAGGTTTCAGGAGTTTCATGCTCCTTACCACTCTCTCCCAAAATACATCATCCAGGAGGATCCTCTTGATGGGGCTGTCCATATCGGCAGACTGTGATATGGCCATTTCTTGGAGAGACTCCTTCCCCTCCAGGAGACTGTCAAACATGATGACCACACCACCCCAATGGGTGTTGCTGGGCAGCTTCAATGTGGTGCTCTTATTCTTCTCACTTTGCTTGGTGAGGCAGATTGCTGCCTTAACTTGATGACCCTTCACATACCTAACCATTTCCTTGGCTCTCTTGTAGAGTGTATCCATTGTTTTCAGTGCCATGATGTCCTTGAGGAGCAGATTCAATGCATGAGCAGCACAGCCAATGGGTGTGATGTGAGGGTAGGACTCCTCCACTTTAGACCAAGCAGACTTCATGTTCACAACATTGTCTGTAACCAGCACAAATACCTTCTGTGGTCCAAGGACATTGACAGCCTTCAGCTCATCTGCAATGTAGAGACCAGTGTGTCTGTTGTCCCTTGTGTTTGTGCTCTTGTTGAATACTGATTGAGGGATGGAGATGATGTAGTTAGTTATTCCTTGCCAACAAACATTCGACCACCCATCAGAGATGATTGCAATACAGTCTGCTTTCTCTATGATTTTCTTGACCTTAATTTGAACTCTGTTGACCTCTGCATCCAGCAAATGAGTAGATGAAGCATGTCTGGTTGGAGGGGTGTATGCTGGGCGAAGAACATTCAGAACTCTCTTCCAACACACATTGCCTGTGAGCATCAGAGGTGAACCAGTTGCATACACAGCTCGAACAAGACATTCATCAGCATTTCTCTTGACTACATTCCTTATTGCTATCAATAAGGTGTCTACTTCTATTCGAGGTGAAAATGATGAATCAGAGGGACTTTTGTCAGAGGTTGCGCTGTTGTGACCGCTGAGGGAACTTTATGCACTTGGCCAGATGATTCTGCATCTTTGTTGCGTTCTTCACATATGATTTGGCACAGTATTTGTAAATGTACACAGTTTTCCCTTCTACATTAGCTGCAGTGAAATGTCTCCACACATCAGATAGAAAGAAATTAGTAAAAAAAATATATAATTTCATGTACAGATAAATAGTTAAGCAGTTATTATTAAACAACTCCTTTGTAAGATAAATGTTTTAAAGTGAAACATGTATGGAAACAGGTGAATTAACACTCCTCACTTAGCAGGCTCAAGCAAGCTAAAACCCACATGGTAGCAAAAACTAACTCGCGGAAATTGTTAACAAGTTAGAAATGATTAAACAAACTTTGCTGTAGGCTCAATCAAATGTATTTATATAGCCCTTCGTACATCAGCTGATATCTCAAAGTGCTGTACAGAAACCCAGCCTAAAACCCCAAACAGCAAGCAATGCAGGTGTCGAAGCACGGTGGCTAGGAAAAACTCCCTAGAAAACTCCCTATTTCTTGCTACTATTTACTAGTTAGCAAGAAATAACATACAGTGGGGCAAAAAAGTATTTAGTCAGCCACCAATTGTGCAAGTTCTCCCAATTAAAAAGATGAGAGGACTGTAATTTTCATCATAGGTACAGTACACTTCAACTATGACAGACAAAATTAGAAAAAACATCTAGAAAATCACATTGTAGGATTTTGTAATTAATTTATTTGCAAATTATGGTGGAAAATAAGTATTTGGTCACCTACAAACAAGCAATATTTCTGGCTCTCACAGACCTGTAACTTCTTCTTTACGAGGCTCCTCTGTTCTCCACTCGTTTACCTGTATTAATGGCACCTGTTTGAATTTATCAGTATAAAAGACACCTGTCCACAACCTCAAACAGTCTCACTCCAAACTCCACTATGGCCAAGACCGAAGAGCTGTCAAAGGACACCAGAAACAAAATTGTAGACCTGCACCAGGCTGGGAAGACTGAATCTGCAATAGATAAGCAGCTTGGTTTGAAGAAATCAACTGTGGGAGCAATTATTAGGAAATGGAAGACATACAAGACCACTGATAATCTCCCTCGATCTGGGGCTCCACGCAAGATCTTACCCCGTGGGGTCAAAATTATCACAAGAACGGTGAGCAAAAATCCCAGAACCACACGGGGGGACCTAGTGAATGACCTGCAGAGAGCTGGGACCAAAGTAACAAAGCCTACCATCAGTAACACACTACGCCGCCAGGGACTCAAATCCTGCAGTGCTAGACGTGTCCCCCTGCTTAAGCCAGTACATGTCCAGGCCCGTCTGAAGTTTGCTAGAGAGCATTTGGATGATCCAGAAGAAGATTGGGAGAATGTCATATGGTCAGATGAAACCAAAATATAACTTTTTGGTAAAAACTCAAACTTGCTGTACATGTGATGGAAGAATACACTGTGCATGCAGAGGGTTACAATTCCATTGAATTGGGGATAGTTTAACCCAAATATGCCACAAGACCTCGAATTGCCTTATATTTATCCCACAAAAAAGGTTCACTGCGTTTTGGTTGAATTTAAGCAAAATTTCAAAAATTCCTGTGCTTAAACTTCCCAATGGAAAATTTCTGTAAAAAAAAGTTTCTGACCCTTTGCAACCCTAGCCATGAGACCGGGCCTGGTGTCGGCTGGAGTCACGAGACCCGACCTGGGGTTGTGGGGTCAGATGGAGTCACAAGACCTGGGGTTGTGGGGTCGGCTGGAGTCACAAGACCTGGGGTTGTGGGGTCGGCTGGAGTCACAAGACCTGGGGTTGTGGGGTCGGCTGGAGTCACAAGACCTGGGGTTGTGGGGTCGGCTGGAGTCACAAGACCTGGGGTTGTGGGGTCGGCTGGAGTCACGAGACCCGACCTGGGGTTGTGGGGTCGGCTGGAGTCACGAGACCTGGGGTTGTGGGGTCGGCTGGAGTCACGAGACCTGGGGTTGTGGGGTCGGCTGGAGTCACGAGACCTGGGGTTGTGGGGTCGGCTGGAGTCACGAGACCTGGGGTTGTGGGGTCGGCTGGAGTCACGAGACCTGGGGTTGTGGGGTCGCCTGGAGTCACGAGACCTGGGGTTGTGGGGTCGGCTGGAGTCACGAGACCCGGCCTGGGGGTGTGGGGTCGGCTGGAGTCACGAGACCTGGGGTGTGGGGTCGGCAGGAGTCACGAGACCCAACCTGGGGTTGTGGGTTCGGCTGGAGTCACAAGACCTGGTGTTGTGGGGTCGGCTGGAGTCACAAGACCTGGGGTTGTGGTGTCGGCTGGAGTCACAAGACCTGGGGTTGTTGGGTCGGCTGGAGTCACGAGACCCGACCTGGGGTTGTGGGGTAGGCTGGAGTCACGAGACCCGACCTGGGGTTGTGGGGTCGGCTGGAGTCACGAGACCTGGGGTTGTTGGGTCGGCTGGAGTCACGAGACCTGGGGTTGTGGGGTCGGCTGGAGTCACGAGACCCGACCTGGGGTTTGGGGTCGCCTGGAGTCACGAGACCTGGGGTTGTGGGGTCGGCTGGAGTCACGAGACCTGGGGTTGTGGGGTCAGCTGGAGTCACGAGACCAGACCTGGGGGTGTGGGGTCGGCTGGATTCACGAGACCTGGGGTTGTTGGGTCGGTTGGAGTCACGAGACCTGGGGTTGTTGGGTCGGTTGGAGCCACGAGACCTGGGGTGTGGGGTCGGCAGGAGTCACGAGACCCAACCTGGGGTTGTGGGTTCGGCTGGAGTCACGAGACCCAACCTGGTGTTGTGGGGTCGGCTGGAGTCACAAGACCTGGGGTTGTTGGGTCGGCTGGAGTCACGAGACCCAACACGAGACCCAACCTGGTGTTGTGGGGTCGGATGGAGTCACGAGACCCAACCTGGGGTTGTGGGGTCGGCTGGAGTCACAAGACCTGGGGTTGTGGGGTCGGATGGAGTCACGAGACCCAACCTGGGGTTGTGGGGTAGGCTGGAGTCACAAGACCTGGGGTTGTTGGGTCGGCTGGAGTCACGAGACCCGACCTGGGGTTGTGGGGTAGGCTGGAGTCACGAGACCCGACCTGGGGTTGTGGGTTCGGCTGGAGTCACAAGACCTGGTGTTGTGGGGTCGGCTGGAGTCACAAGACCTGGGGTTGTGGTGTCGGCTGGAGTCACGAGACCTGGGGTTGTGGGGTCAGCTGGAGTCACGAGACCAGACCTGGGGGTGTGGGGTCGGCTGGATTCACGAGACCTGGGGTTGTTGGGTCGGTTGGAGTCACGAGACCTGGGGTTGTTGGGTCGGTTGGAGCCACGAGACCTGGGGTGTGGGGTCGGCAGGAGTCACGAGACCCAACCTGGGGTTGTGGGTTCGGCTGGAGTCACGAGACCCAACCTGGTGTTGTGGGGTCGGCTGGAGTCACAAGACCTGGGGTTGTTGGGTCGGCTGGAGTCACGAGACCCAACACGAGACCCAACCTGGTGTTGTGGGGTCGGATGGAGTCACGAGACCCAACCTGGGGTTGTGGGGTCGGCTGGAGTCACAAGACCTGGGGTTGTGGGGTCGGATGGAGTCACGAGACCCAACCTGGGGTTGTGGGGTCGGCTGGAGTCACAAGACCCGACCTGGGGTTGTGGGGTCGGCTGGAGTCACGAGACCCGACCTGGGGTCGTGGGGTCGGCTGGGGTTGTGTGGTCGGCTGGCAGTTGGAATGAAACTTAATCAAATCAACATTGGAACACTTCATCAGAAAGACAATAGTTAATTTTGTGTTGCTTCCTAGGTTACGGCAGTTCCCATGGAGCGGTACTGTGACGACCGCAGCGCTGAGTACGAGTGGCAGGAGACGAGGGCCGGAGGGGGCATGGCCGCCAAGCACTGCTTCCTGTACGGCTCCCTTGATCTGGCCTCTGATTGGATGTCCCGAGCCAACACTTTCTACCCACGATGCCCTGGGGGAGTGATGGCGCTCTACCCCCGGCATGGCTGGTCCTACATCAGAATACCAGGTACGGAAACGCAGTGTGTGTTGATTTGTTTCGGTGTATTTACGTTGAAATTAACAGTCCGAGGAAACACTTTCGCCAGTCTTGGAATCAGACTCCTGTAGTGTGTCTGTTCCCTACTCCTGTAGTGTGTCTGTTCCCTACTCCTGTAGTGTCTGTTCCCTACTCCTGTAGTGTCTGTTCCCTACTCCTGTAGTGTCTGTTCCCTACTCCTGTAGTGTCTGTTCCCTACTCCTGTAGTGTGTCTGTTCCCTACTCCTGTAGTGTGTCTGTTCCCTACTCCTGTAGTGTGTCTGTTCCCTACTCCTGTAGTGTCTGTTCCCTACTCCTGTAGTGTCTGTTCCCTACTCCTGTAGTGTGTCTGTTCCCTACTCCTGTAGTGTCTGTTCCCTACTCCTGTAGTGTGTCTGTTCCCTACTCCTGTAGTGTGTCTGTTCCCTACTCCTGTAGTGTCTGTTCCCTACTCCTGTAGTGTCTGTTCCCTACTCCTGTAGTGTGTCTGTTCCCTACTCCTGTAGTGTCTGTTCCCTACTCCTGTAGTGTGTCTGTTCCCTACTCCTGTAGTGTGTCTGTTCCCTACTCCTGTAGTGTGTCTGTTCCCTACTCCTGTAGTGTGTCTGTTCCCTACTCCTGTAGTGTGTCTGTTCCCTACTCCTGTAGTGTGTCTGTTCCCTACTCCTGTAGTGTGTCTGTTCCCTACTCCTGTAGTGTGTCTGTTCCCTACTCCTGTAGTGTGTCTGTTCCCTACTCCTGTAGTGTGTCTGTTCCCTACTCCTGTAGTGTCTGTTCCCTACTCCTGTAGTGTCTGTTCCCTACTCCTGTAGTGTGTCTGTTCCCTACTCCTGTAGTGTGTCTGTTCCCTACTCCTGTAGTGTGTCTGTTCCCTACTCCTGTAGTGTGTCTGTTCCCTACTCCTGTAGTGTCTGTTCCCTACTCCTGTAGTGTCTGTTCCCTACTCCTGTAGTGTGTCTGTTCCCTACTCCTGTAGTGTCTGTTCCCTACTCCTGTAGTGTCTGTTCCCTACTCCTGTAGTGTGTCTGTTCCCTACTCCTGTAGTGTCTGTTCCCTACTCCTGTAGTGTGTGTCTGTTCCCTACTCCTGTAGTGTGTGTCTGTTCCCTACTCCTGTAGTGTGTCTGTTCCCTACTCCTGTAGTGTGTCTGTTCCCTACTCCTGTAGTGTCTGTTCCCTACTCCTGTAGTGTGTCTGTTCCCTACTCCTGTAGTGTGTCTGTTCCCTACTCCTGTAGTGTCTGTTCCCTACTCCTGTAGTGTGTGTCTGTTCCCTACTCCTGTAGTGTGCGTCTGTTCCCTACTCCTGTAGTGTGTCTGTTCCCTACTCCTGTAGTGTGTCTGTTCCCTACTCCTGTAGTGTCTGTTCCCTACTCCTGTAGTGTCTGTTCCCTACTCCTGTAGTGTCTGTTCCCTACTCCTGTAGTGTGTCTGTTCCCTACTCCTGTAGTGTCTGTTCCCTACTCCTGTAGTGTCTGTTCCCTACTCCTGTAGTGTCTGTTCCCTACTCCTGTAGTGTGTCTGTTCCCTACTCCTGTAGTGTCTGTTCCCTACTCCTGTAGTGTGTCTGTTCCCTACTCCTGTAGTGTCTGTTCCCTACTCCTGTAGTGTCTGTTCCCTACTCCTGTAGTGTGTGTCTGTTCCCTACTCCTGTAGTGTGTGTCTGTTCCCTACTCCTGTAGTGTGTCTGTTCCCTACTCCTGTAGTGTGTCTGTTCCCTACTCCTGTAGTGTCTGTTCCCTACTCCTGTAGTGTCTGTTCCCTACTCCTGTAGTGTGTCTGTTCCCTACTCCTGTAGTGTGTCTGTTCCCTACTCCTGTAGTGTGTCTGTTCCCTACTCCTGTAGTGTCTGTTCCCTACTCCTGTAGTGTGTCTGTTCCCTACTCCTGTAGTGTCTGTTCCCTACTCCTGTAGTGTCTGTTCCCTACTCCTGTAGTGTCTGTTCCCTACTCCTGTAGTGTGTCTGTTCCCTACTCCTGTAGTGTGTCTGTTCCCTACTCCTGTAGTGTGTCTGTTCCCTACTCCTGTAGTGTGTCTGTTCCCTACTCCTGTAGTGTGTCTGTTCCCTACTCCTGTAGTGTCTGTTCCCTAATATATATAATAATAATAATAATAATATATGCCATTTAGCTGACGCTTTTATCCAAAGCGACTTACAGTCATGTGTGCATACATTCTCCTGTAGTGTGTCTGTTCCCTACTCCTGTAGTGTCTGTTCCCTACTCCTGTAGTGTCTGTTCCCTACTCCTGTAGTGTGTCTGTTCCCTACTCCTGTAGTGTGTCTGTTCCCTACTCCTGTAGTGTGTCTGTTCCCTACTCCTGTAGTGTCTGTTCCCTACTCCTGTAGTGTCTGTTCCCTACTCCTGTAGTGTCTGTTCCCTACTCCTGTAGTGTGTCTGTTCCCTACTCCTGTAGTGTGTCTGTTCCCTACTCCTGTAGTGTGTCTGTTCCCTACTCCTGTAGTGTCTGTTCCCTACTCCTGTAGTGTCTGTTCCCTACTCCTGTAGTGTGTCTGTTCCCTACTCCTGTAGTGTCTGTTCCCTACTCCTGTAGTGTCTGTTCCCTACTCCTGTAGTGTCTGTTCCCTACTCCTGTAGTGTGTCTGTTCCCTACTCCTGTAGTGTCTGTTCCCTACTCCTGTAGTGTCTGTTCCCTACTCCTGTAGTGTCTGTTCCCTACTCCTGTAGTGTCTGTTCCCTACTCCTGTAGTGTCTGTTCCCTACTCCTGTAGTGTGTCTGTTCCCTACTCCTGTAGTGTGTAGTAGGGGGGGAAGCCTCCTCTGTTCCCTACTCCTGTAGTGTGTGGTAGGGGGGGAAGCCTCCTCTGTTCCCTACTCCTGTAGTGTGTGGTAGGGGGGGAAGCTTCCTCTGTTCCCTACTCCTGTAGTGTGTGGTAGGGGGGGAAGCCTCCTCTGTTCCCTACTCCTGTAGTGTGTGGTAGGGGGGGAAGCTTCCTCTGTTCCCTACTCCTGTAGTGTGTGGTAGGGGGAAGCCTCCTCTGTTCCCTACTCCTGTAGTGTATGTTCCCTACTCCTGTAGTGTGTGGTAGGTGGGGGAAGCCTCCTCTGTTCCCTACTCCTGTAGTGTCTGTTCCCTACTCCTGTAGTGTCTGTTCCCTACTCCTGTAGTGTGTAGTAGGGGGGGAAGCCTCCTCCGTTCCCTACTCCTGTAGTGTGTGGTAGGGGGGGGAAGCCTCCTCTGTTCCCTACTCCTGTAGTGTGGTATAGGGGGAAGCCTCCTCTGTTCCCTACTCCTGTAGTGTCTGTTCCCTACTCCTGTAGTGTGTAGTAGGTGGGGAAGCCTCCTCTGTTCCCTACTCCTGTAGTGTCTGTTCCCTACTCCTGTAGTGTCTGTTCCCTACTCCTGTAGTGTGTAGTAGGGGGGGAAGCCTCCTCTGTTCCCTACTCCTGTAGTGTGTAGTAGGGGGGGGAAGCCTCCTCCGTTCCCTACTCCTGTAGTGTGTGGTAGGTGGGGGAAGCCTCCTCTGTTCCCTACTCCTGTAGTGTCTGTTCCCTACTCCTGTAGTGTGTAGTAGGGGGGGAAGCCTCCTCTGTTCCCTACTCCTGTAGTGTGTGGTAGGGGGGGAAGCCTCCTCTGTTCCCTACTCCTGTAGTGTCTGTGCCCTACTCCTGTAGTGTGTAGTAGGGGGGAAGCCTCCTCTGTTCCCTACTCCTGTAGTGTGTGGTAGGTGTGGGAAGCCTCCTCTGTTCCCTACTCCTGTCGTGTGTGGTAGGTGTGGGAAGCCTCCTCTGTTCCCTACTCCTGTAGTGTCTGTTCCCTACTCCTGTAGTGTGTAGTAGGGGGGGAAGCCTCCTCCGTTCCCTACTCCTGTAGTGTGTGGTAGGTGGGGGAAGCCTCCTCTGTTCCCTACTCCTGTAGTGTGTAGTAGGGGGGAAGCCTCCTCCGTTCCCTACTCCTGTAGTGTGTGGTAGGTGGGGGAAGCCTCCTCTGTTCCCTACTCCTGTAGTGTGTAGTAGGGGGGGAAGCCTCCTCTGTTCCCTACTCCTGTAGTGTGTAGTAGGGGGAAGCCTCCTCTGTTCCCTACTCCTGTAGTGTGTGGTAGGGAAGCCTCCTCTGTTCCCTACTCCTGTCGTGTGTGGTAGGTGGGGAAGCCTCCTCTGTTCCCTACTCCTGTCGTGTGTGGTAGGTGGGGAAGCCTCCTCTGTTCCCTACTCCTGTAGTGTGTAGTAGGGGGGGAAGCCTCCTCTGTTCCCTACTCCTGTAGTGTGTGGTAGGGGGGGCAGCCTCCTCTGTTCCCTACTCCTGTAGTGTGTAGTAGGGGGGAGCCTCCTCTGTTCCCTACTCCTGTAGTGTGTGGTAGGTGGGGAAGCCTCCTCTGTTCCCTACTCCTGTAGTGTCTGTTCCCTACTCCTGTAGTGTGTGGTAGGTGGGGGAAGCCTCCTCTGTTCCCTACTCCTGTAGTGTCTGTTCCCTACTCCTGTAGTGTGTGGTAGGTGTGGGAAGCCTCCTCTGTTCCCTACTCCTGTAGTGTCTGTTCCCTACTCCTGTAGTGTGTGGTAGGTGGGGAAGCCTCCTCTGTTCCCTACTCCTGTAGTGTCTGTTCCCTACTCCTGTAGTGTCTGTTCCCTACTCCTGTAGTGTGTAGTAGGGGGGGAAGCCTCCTCCGTTCCCTACTCCTGTAGTGTGTAGTAGGTGGGGAAGCCTCCTCTGTTCCCTACTCCTGTAGTGTGTAGTAGGGGGGGAAGCCTCCTCCGTTCCCTACTCCTGTAGTGTGTGGTAGGTGGGGAAGCCTCCTCTGTTCCCTACTCCTGTAGTGTCTGTTCCCTACTCCTGTAGTGTGTAGTAGGGGGAAGCCTCCTCTGTTCCCTACTCCTGTAGTGTGTGGTAGGGGGAAGCCTCCTCTGTTCCCTACTCCTGTCGTGTGTGGTAGGTGGGGAAGCCTCCTCTGTTCCCTACTCCTGTAGTGTGTGGTAGGTGGGGGAAGCCTCCTCTGTTCCCTACTCCTGTAGTGTGTGGTAGGTGGGGAAGCCTCCTCTGTTCCCTACTCCTGTAGTGTCTGTTCCCTACTCCTGTAGTGTGTAGTAGGGGGGGAAGCCTCCTCTGTTCCCTACTCCTGTAGTGTGTGGTAGGTGGGGGAAGCCTCCTCTGTTCCCTACTCCTGTAGTGTGTGGTAGGTGGGGGAAGCCTCCTCTGTTCCCTACTCCTGTAGTGTCTGTTCCCTACTCCTGTAGTGTGTGGTAGGTGGGGGAAGCCTCCTCTGTTCCCTACTCCTGTCGTGTGTGGTAGGTGGGGAAGCCTCCTCTGTTCCCTACTCCTGTAGTGTGTGGTAGGTGGGGGAAGCCTCCTCTGTTCCCTACTCCTGTAGTGTGTAGTAGGGGGGGAAGCCTCCTCTGTTCCCTACTCCTGTAGTGTGTGGTAGGTGGGGGAAGCCTCCTCTGTTCCCTACTCCTGTAGTGTGTTGGGAGAAGCCTCCTCTGTTCCCTACTCCTGTAGTGTGTAGTAGGGGGAAGCCTCCTCTGTTCCCTACTCCTGTAGTGTGTGGTAGGTGGGGAAGCCTCCTCTGTTCCCTACTCCTGTAGTGTCCTCCTCTGCTCCCTACTCCTGTAGTGTGTAGTAGGGGGGGAAGCCTCCTCTGTTCCCTACTCCTGTAGTGTGTGGTAGGGGGGGAAGCCTCCTCTGTTCCCTACTCCTGTCGTGTGTGGTAGGTGGGGGAAGCCTCCTCTGTTCCCTACTCCTGTAGTGTGTAGTAGGGGGGGAAGCCTCCTCTGTTCCCTACTCCTGTAGTGTGTAGTAGGGGGAAGCCTCCTCTGTTCCCTACTCCTGTAGTGTGTGGTAGGTGGGGGAAGCCTCCTCTGTTCCCTACTCCTGTAGTGTGTAGTAGGGGGAAGCCTCCTCTGTTCCCTACTCCTGTAGTGTGTGGTAGGTGGGGGAAGCCTCCTCTGTTCCCTACTCCTGTAGTGTGTGGTAGGTGGGGGAAGCCTCCTCTGTTCCCTACTCCTGTAGTGTGTGGTAGGGGGGGAAGCCTCCTCTGTTACCTACTCCTGTAGTGTCTGTTCCCTACTCCTGTAGTGTCTGTTCCCTACTCCTGTAGTGTGTGGTAGGTGGGGGAAGCCTCCTCTGTTCCCTACTCCTGTAGTGTCTGTTCCCTACTCCTGTAGTGTGTAGTAGGGGGGGAAGCCTCCTCTGTTCACTACTCCTGTAGTGTGTGGTAGGTGTGGGAAGCCACCTCTGTTCCCTACTCCTGTAGTGTCTGTTCCCTACTCCTGTAGTGTGTAGTAGGGGGGGAAGCCTCCTCTGTTCCCTACTCCTGTAGTGTCTGTTCCCTACTCCTGTAGTGTGTAGTAGGGGGGGAAGCCTCCTCTGTTCCCTACTCCTGTAGTGTGTGGTAGGTGGGGGAAGCCTCCTCTGTTCCCTACTCCTGTAGTGTGTGTAGGGGGAAGCCTCCTCTGTTCCCTACTCCTGTAGTGTCTGTTCCCTACTCCTGTAGTGTGTAGTAGGGGGAAGCCTCCTGTTCCCTACTCCTGTAGTGTGTAGTAGGGGGGGAAGCCTCCTCTGTTCCCTACTCCTGTAGTGTGTAGTAGGGGGGGAAGCCTCCTCTGTTCCCTACTCCTGTAGTGTGTGGTAGGGGGGGAAGCCTCCTCTGTTCCCTACTCCTGTAGTGTCTGTTCCCTACTCCTGTAGTGTCTGTTCCCTACTCCTGTAGTGTGTGGTAGGTGGGGAAGCCTCCTCTGTTCCCTACTCCTGTAGTGTCTGTTCCCTACTCCTGTAGTGTGTAGTAGGGGGGGAAGCCTCCTCTGTTCCCTACTCCTGTAGTGTGTAGTAGGGGGGGAAGCCTCCTCTGTTCCCTACTCCTGTAGTGTGTGGTAGGGGGGGAAGCCTCCTCTGTTACCTACTCCTGTAGTGTCTGTTCCCTACTCCTGTAGTGTCTGTTCCCTACTCCTGTAGTGTGTGGTAGGTGGGGGAAGCCTCCTCTGTTCCCTACTCCTGTAGTGTGTGGTAGGGGGGGAAGCCTCCTCTGTTCCCTACTCCTGTAGTGTGTAGTAGGTGGGGGAAGCCTCCTCTGTTCCCTACTCCTGTAGTGTGTAGTAGGGGGGGAAGCCTCCTCTGTTCCCTACTCCTGTAGTGTGTGGTAGGTGGGGGAAGCCTCCTCTGTTCCCTACTCCTGTAGTGTGTAGTAGGGGGGGAAGCCTCCTCTATTCCCTACTCCTGTAGTGTGTAGTAGGGGAAGCCTCCTCTGTTCCCTACTCCTGTAGTGTGTAGTAGGGGGAAGCCTCCTCTGTTCCCTACTCCTGTAGTGTGTAGTAGGGGGAAGCCTCCTCTGTTCCCTACTCCTGTAGTGTGTAGTAGGGCGGGAAGCCTCCTCTGTTCCCTACTCCTGTAGTGTGTAGTAGGGGGGGAAGCCTCCTCTGTTCCCTACTCCTGTAGTGTGTAGTAGGGGGAAGCTCCTCTGTTCCCTACTCCTGTAGTGTGTGGTAGGTGTGGGAAGCCTCCTCTGTTCCCTACTCCTGTAGTGTCTGTTCCCTACTCCTGTAGTGTGTGGTGGGGGGAAGCCTCCTCTGTTCCCTACTCCTGTAGTGTCTGTTCCCTACTCCTGTAGTGTGTAGTAGGGGGAAGCCTCCTCTGTTCCCTACTCCTGTAGTGTGGGTAGGTGGGGGAGCCACCTCTGTTCCCTACTCCTGTAGTGTGTGTAGGGGGAAGCCTCCTCTGTTCCCTACTCCTGTAGTGTGTGGTAGGGGGAAGCCTCCTCTGTTCCTACTCCTGTAGTGTCTGTTCCCTACTCCTGTAGTGTGTGGTAGGTGTGGGAAGCCTCCTCTGTTCCCTACTCCTGTAGTGTGTGGTAGGTGTGGAAGCCACCTCTGTTCCCTACTCCTGTAGTGTGTGGTAGGTGGGAAGCCACCTCTGTTCCCTACTCCTGTAGTGTGTGGTAGGTGTGGGAAGCCACCTCTGTTCCCTACTCCTGTAGTGTGTGGTAGGTGTGGGAAGCCACCTCTGTTCCCTACTCCTGTAGTGTGTGGTAGGTGTGGGAAGCCACCTCTGTTCCCTACTCCTGTAGTGTGTGGTAGGTGTGGGAAGCCTCCTCTGTTCCCTACTCCTGTAGTGTGTGGTAGATGGGGAAGCCTCCTCTGTTCCCTACTCCTGTAGTGTGTGGTAGGTGGGGAAGCCACCTCTGTTCCCTACTCCTGTAGTGTGTGTAGTATGGGGGAAGCCTCCTCTGTTCCCTACTCCTGTAGTGTGTAGTAGGGGGAAGCCTCCTCTGTTCCCTACTCCTGTAGTGTGTAGTATGGGGAAGCCTCCTCTGTTCCCTACTCCTGTAGTGTGTAGTAGGGGGAAGCCTCCTCTGTTCCCTACTCCTGTAGTGTGTAGTATGGGGAAGCCTCCTCTGTTCCCTACTCCTGTAGTGTGTAGTAGGGGGAAGCCTCCTCTGTTCCCTACTCCTGTAGTGTGTAGTAGGGGGAAGCCTCCTCTGTTCCCTACTCCTGTAGTGTGTAGTATGGGGAAGCCTCCTCTGTTCCCTACTCCTGTAGTGTGTAGTATGGGGGAAGCCTCCTCTGTTCCCTACTCCTGTAGTGTGTAGTAGGGGGAAGCCTCCTCTGTTCCCTACTCCTGTAGTGTGTAGTAGGGGGAAGCCTCCTCTGTTCCCTACTCCTGTAGTGTGTAGTATGGGGGAAGCCTCCTCTGTTCCCTACTCCTGTAGTGTGTAGTATGGGGAAGCCTCCTCTGTTCCCTACTCCTGTAGTGTGTAGTAGGGGGGGAAGCCTCCTCTGTTCCCTACTCCTGTAGTGTGTGGTAGGTGGGGAAGCCTCCTCTGTTCCCTACTCCTGTAGTGTGTGGTAGGTGGGGGAAGCCTCCTCTGTTCCCTACTCCTGTAGTGTGTGGTAGGGGGGGGAAGCCTCCTCTGTTCCCTACTCCTGTAGTGTGTGGTAGGTGGGGGAAGCCTCCTCTGTTCCCTACTCCTGTAGTGTGTGGTAGGGGGGGAAGCCTCCTCTGTTCCCTACTCCTGTAGTGTGTAGTAGGGGGGGAAGCCTCCTCTGTTCCCTACTCCTGTAGTGTGTAGTAGGGGGGGAAGCCTCCTCTGTTCCCTACTCCTGTAGAGTGGAGGAGGAGGGGAAGCCTCCTCTGTTACCTACTCCTGTAGTGTGTAGTAGGGGGAAGCCTCCTCTGTTCCCTACTCCTGTAGTGTGTAGTAGGGGGAAGCCACCTCTGTTCCCTACTCCTGTAGTGTGTAGTAGGGGAAGCCTCCTCTGTTCCCTACTCCTGTAGTGTGTGGTAGGGGGGGAAGCCTCCTCTGTTCCCTACTCCTGTAGTGTGTAGTATGGGGGAAGCCTCCTCTGTTCCCTACTCCTGTAGTGTGTAGTATGGGGAAGCCTCCTCTGTTCCCTACTCCTGTAGTGTGTAGTAGGGGAAGCCTCCTCTGTTCCCTACTCCTGTAGTGTGTAGTAGGGGGAAGCCTCCTCTGTTCCCTACTCCTGTAGTGTGTAGTAGGGGGAAGCCTCCTCTGTTCCCTACTCCTGTAGTGTGTGGTAGGTGGGGGAAGCCTCCTCTGTTCCCTACTCCTGTAGTGTGTGGTAGGGGGGGAAGCCTCCTCTGTTCCCTACTCCTGTAGTGTGTAGTAGGGGGAAGCCACCTCTGTTCCCTACTCCTGTAGTGTGTAGTAGGGGGAAGCCACCTCTGTTCCCTACTCCTGTAGTGTGTAGTAGGGGGAAGCCACCTCTGTTCCCTACTCCTGTAGTGTGTAGTAGGGGGAAGCCACCTCTGTTCCCTACTCCTGTAGTGTGTAGTAGGGGGAAGCCTCCTCTGTTCCCTACTCCTGTAGTGTGTGGTAGGGGGAAGCCTCCTCTGTTACCTACTCCTGTAGTGTGTAGTAGGGGGAAGCCTCCTCTGTTCCCTACTCCTGTAGTGTGTAGTAGGGGGAAGCCACCTCTGTTCCCTACTCCTGTAGTGTGTAGTAGGGGGAAGCCTCCTCTGTTCCCTACTCCTGTAGTGTGGTAGGTGTGGGAAGCCACCTCTGTTCCCTACTCCTGTAGTGTGTAGGGGGGAAGCCTCCTCTGTTCCCTACTCCTGTAGTGTCTGTTCCCTACTCCTGTAGTGTGTGGTAGGTGGGGAAGCCACCTCTGTTCCCTACTCCTGTAGTGTGTAGTAGGGGGAAGCCACCTCTGTTCCCTACTCCTGTAGTGTGTAGTAGGGGGAAGCCACCTCTGTTCCCTACTCCTGTAGTGTGTAGTAGGGGGAAGCCTCCTCTGTTCCCTACTCCTGTAGTGTGTGTAGGGGAAGCCTCCTCTGTTACCTACTCCTGTAGTGTGTAGTAGGGGGAAGCCTCCTCTGTTCCCTACTCCTGTAGTGTGTAGTAGGGGGAAGCCACCTCTGTTCCCTACTCCTGTAGTGTGTAGTAGGGGGAAGCCTCCTCTGTTCCCTACTCCTGTAGTGTGTGGTAGGTGTGGGAAGCCACCTCTGTTCCCTACTCCTGTAGTGTGTAGTAGGGGGAAGCCTCCTCTGTTCCCTACTCCTGTAGTGTCTGTTCCCTACTCCTGTAGTGTGTGGTAGGTGTGGGAAGCCACCTCTGTTCCCTACTCCTGTAGTGTCTGTTCCCTACTCCTGTAGTGTGTAGTAGGGGGAAGCCACCTCTGTTCCCTACTCCTGTAGTGTGTAGTAGGGGGAAGCCTCCTCTGTTCCCTACTCCTGTAGTGTGTAGTAGGGGAAGCCTCCTCTGTTCCCTACTCCTGTAGTGTGTAGTAGGGGGAAGCCTCCTCTGTTCCCTACTCCTGTAGTGTGTAGTAGGGGGAAGCCTCCTCTGTTCCCTACTCCTGTAGTGTGTGGTAGGTGGGGAAGCCTCCTCTGTTCCCTACTCCTGTAGTGTGTGGTAGGTGTGGGAAGCCTCCTCTGTTCCCTACTCCTGTAGTGTAGTAGGGGGAAGCCACCTCTGTTCCCTACTCCTGTAGTGTGTAGTAGGGGGAAGCCACCTCTGTTCCCTACTCCTGTAGTGTGTAGTAGGGGGAAGCCACCTCTGTTCCCTACTCCTGTAGTGTGTAGTAGGGGGAAGCCACCTCTGTTCCCTACTCCTGTAGTGTGTAGTAGGGGGAAGCCTCCTCTGTTCCCTACTCCTGTAGTGTGTAGTAGGGGGAAGCCACCTCTGTTCCCTACTCCTGTAGTGTGTAGTAGGGGGAAGCCACCTCTGTTCCCTACTCCTGTAGTGTGTAGTAGGGGGAAGCCACCTCTGTTCCCTACTCCTGTAGTGTGTAGTAGGGGGAAGCCACCTCTGTTCCCTACTCCTGTAGTGTGTAGTAGGGGGAAGCCTCCTCTGTTCCCTACTCCTGTAGTGTGTGGTAGGGGGAAGCCTCCTCTGTTACCTACTCCTGTAGTGTGTAGTAGGGGGAAGCCTCCTCTGTTCCCTACTCCTGTAGTGTGTAGTAGGGGGAAGCCACCTCTGTTCCCTACTCCTGTAGTGTGTAGTAGGGGGAAGCCTCCTCTGTTCCCTACTCCTGTAGTGTGTGGTAGGTGTGGGAAGCCACCTCTGTTCCCTACTCCTGTAGTGTGTAGTAGGGGGAAGCCTCCTCTGTTCCCTACTCCTGTAGTGTCTGTTCCCTACTCCTGTAGTGTGTGGTAGGTGTGGGAAGCCACCTCTGTTCCCTACTCCTGTAGTGTGTAGTAGGGGGAAGCCACCTCTGTTCCCTACTCCTGTAGTGTGTAGTAGGGGGAAGCCACCTCTGTTCCCTACTCCTGTAGTGTGTAGTAGGGGGAAGCCTCCTCTGTTCCCTACTCCTGTAGTGTGTGGTAGGGGGAAGCCTCCTCTGTTACCTACTCCTGTAGTGTGTAGTAGGGGGAAGCCTCCTCTGTTCCCTACTCCTGTAGTGTGTAGTAGGGGGAAGCCACCTCTGTTCCCTACTCCTGTAGTGTGTAGTAGGGGGAAGCCTCCTCTGTTCCCTACTCCTGTAGTGTGTGGTAGGTGTGGAAGCCACCTCTGTTCCCTACTCCTGTAGTGTGTAGTAGGGGGAAGCCTCCTCTGTTCCCTACTCCTGTAGTGTCTGTTCCCTACTCCTGTAGTGTGTGTAGGTGGGGAAGCCACCTCTGTTCCCTACTCCTGTAGTGTCTGTTCCCTACTCCTGTAGTGTGTAGTAGGGGGAAGCCACCTCTGTTCCCTACTCCTGTAGTGTGTAGTAGGGGGAAGCCTCCTCTGTTCCCTACTCCTGTAGTGTGTAGTAGGGGGAAGCCTCCTCTGTTCCCTACTCCTGTAGTGTGTGGTAGGGGGGGGAAGCCTCCTCTGTTCCCTACTCCTGTAGTGTGTGGTAGGTGTGGGAAGCCTCCTCTGTTCCCTACTCCTGTAGTGTCTGTTCCCTACTCCTGTAGTGTGTGGTAGGTGTGGGAAGCCTCCTCTGTTCCCTACTCCTGTAGTGTCTGTTCCCTACTCCTGTAGTGTGTGGTAGGTGGGGGAAGCCTCCTCTGTTCCCTACTCCTGTAGTGTGTGGTAGGTGTGGGAAGCCTCCTCTGTTCCCTACTCCTGTAGTGTCTGTTCCCTACTCCTGTAGTGTGTGGTAGGTGTGGGAAGCCTCCTCTGTTCCCTACTCCTGTAGTGTCTGTTCCCTACTCCTGTAGTGTGTGGTAGGTGTGGGAAGCCACCTCTGTTCCCTACTCCTGTAGTGTGTGGTAGGTGTGGGAAGCCACCTCTGTTCCCTACTAACCAGGGAGAGTAAAGACCGTGGGAGGACCACAGCTAAGCAGGAGAGGGATAGCCTGGGTCAGGGGTTGAGACAGGTCTAATATAGAACCATCCTGTCACAGTCCTGTCACTTCCAGGGTGTGCGTGTCACTGCTAAACCTCAGCCTCGTGATGAAAACGCGTAGAGGATAGTGGAGACCTGCTACGCTGTGCGTCTTTATGACAGAGCTGCTTCTGGCGGTCGGAGAGGTCAGAGAGGTCACATGACTGATGTGTTGTGAGGGCTAAAGGTTTACTTCCACTCTCACAGACCTGGCAACCCTTTATATCATGATGATGTCTCACTTCTGCTGTGGACTCCTATTGCTTTTATCTGACTGTCTTTGGCCGTGGGAATGGTGTGTGTGTGTGTGTGTGTGTGTGTGTGTGTGTGTGTGTGTGTGTGTGTGTGTGTGTGTGTGTGTGTGTGTGTGTGTGTGTGTGTGTGTGTGTGTGTGTGTGTGTGTGTGTGTGTGTGTGTGTGTGTGTGTGTGTGTGTGTGTGTGTGTGTGTGTGTGTGTGTGAACAGTCTAAGAGCTTGTGAAGTTTTCGGGAAAAAGGACAAAGCGAGGAAGTTTGAAGTTTGACCATTGGTCATTGTTCCAGTGCTTAGGTAATGTAAGGTAATGTTCCAGTGCTTAGGTAATGGTAATATACTGTGTGTTTGTGGCTCAGAACAGTGTCCTTCACAAAGCAGCACTGTATTCAGACTCGTAGTGATGTCTTCTCACCTTGCGCAGAAAGTCTCTCTCTATCTCACCTCTCTATCTCACCTCTCTATCTCACCTCTCTATCTCACCTCTCTATCTCACCTCTCTATCTCACCTCTCTATCTCACCTCTCTATCTCACCTCTCTATCTCACCTCTCTATCTCACCTCTCTATCTCACCTCTCTATCTCACCTCTCTATCTCACCTCTCTCTCACTCACCTCTCGCTCTATCTCACCTCTCTATCTCACCTCTCTATCTCACCTCTCTATCTCACCTCTCTCTCTCACCTCTCTATCTCACCTCTCTATCTCACCTCTCTATCTCACCTCTCTATCTCACCTCTCTATCTCACCTCTCTCACTCACCTCTCGCTCTCTCTCACCGCTCTCTCACCTCTCTATCTCACCTCTCTATCTCACCTCTCTATCTCACCTCTCGCTCTCTCTCACCACTCTCTCACCTCTCTCTCTCACCTCTCTATCTCACCTCTCTATCTCACCTCTCTATCTCACCTCTCTATCTCACCTCTCTATCTCACCTCTCTCTCACCGCTCTCTCACCTCTCGCTCTCTCTCACCGCTCTCTCACCTCTCTCGCTCTCTCTCACCGCTCTCTCACCTCTCTCGCTCTCTCTCTCGCTCTCACCTCTCCCAGCTCTCAATTCAATTCAATTCAAGGGCTTTATTGGCATGGGAAACATGTGTTAACATTGCCAAAGCAAGTGAGGTAGACAACATACAAAGTGAATATATAAAGTGAAAAACAACAAAAATTAACAGTAAACATTACACATACAACAGTTTGAAAACAGTAAAGAGATTACAAATGTCTTATTATATATATATACAGTGTTTTAACAATGTACAAATGGTTAATGGACACAAGATAAAATAAATAAGCATAAATATGGGTTGTATTTACAATGGTGTTTGTTCTTCACTGGTTGCCCTTTTCTCGTGGCAACAGGTCACAAATCTTGCTGCTGTGATGGCACACTGTGGAATTTCACCCAGTAGATATGGGAGTTTTTCAAAATTGGATTTGTTTTCGAATTCTTTGTGGATCTGTGTGATCTGGGGGAAATATGTCTCTCTAATATGGTCATACATTGGGCAGGAGGTTAGGAAGTGCAGCTCAGTTTCCATCTCATTTTGTGGGCAGTCTTCTCTTGAGAGCCATGTCTGCCTACGGCGGCCTTTCTCAATAGCAAGGCTATGCTCACTGAGTCTGTACATAGTCAAAGCTTTCCTTAATTTTGGGTCAGTCACAGTGGTCAGGTATTCTGCCGCTGTGTACTCTCTGTGTAGGGCCAAATAGCATTCTAGTTTGCTCTGTTTTTTTGTTAATTCTTTCCAATGTGTTAAGTAATTATCTTTTTGTTTTCTCATAGTTTGGTTGGGTCTAATTGTGCTGTTGTCCTGGGGCTCTGTGGGGTGTGTTTGTGTTTGTGAACAGAGCCCCAGGACCAGCTTGCTTAGGGGACTCTTCTCCAGGTTCATCTCTCTGTTTGTGATGGCTTTGTTATGGAAGGTTTGGGAATCACTTCCTTTTAGGTGGTTGTAGAATTTAACGGCTCTTTTCTGGATTTTGATAATTAGTGTGTATCGACCCTAATTCTGCTCTGCATGCATTATTTGGTGTTTTACGTTGTACACGGAGGATATTTTTGCAGAATTCTGCGTGCAGAGTCTCAATTTGGTGTTTGTCCCATTTTGTGAAGTCTTGGTTGGTGAGCGGACCCCAGACCTCACAACCATAAAGGGCAATGGGCTCTATGACTGATTCAAGTATTTTTAGCCAGATCCTAATTGGTATGTTGAAATTTATGTTTCTTTTGATGGCATAGAATGCCCTTCTTGCCTTGTCTCTCAGATCGTTCACAGCTTTGTGGAAGTTACCTGTGGCGCTGATGTTTAGGCCAAGGTATGTATAGTTTTTTGTGTGCTCTAGTGCAACAGTGTCTAGATGGGATTTGTATTTGTGGTCCTGGTGACTGGACCTTTTTTGGAACACCATTATTTTGGTCTTACTGAGATTTACTGTCAGGGCCCAGGTCTGACATAATCTGTGCATAAGATCTAGGTGCTGCTGTAGGCCCTCATTGGTTGGTGACAGAAGCACCAGATCATCAGCAAACAGTAGACATTTGACTTCGGATTCTAGCAGGGGGAGGCCGGGTGCTGCAGACTGTTCTAGTGCCCGCGCCAATTCGTTGATATATATGTTGAAGAGGGTGGGGCTTAAGCTGCATCCCTGTCTAACCCCACGACCCTGTGTGAAGAAATGTGTGTGTTTTTTTGCCAATTTTAACCGCACACTTGTTGTTTGTGTACATGGATTTTATAATGTCGTATGTTTTACCCCCAACACCACTTTCCATCAGTTTGTATAGCAGACCCCCATGCCAGATTGAGTCGAAGGCTTTTTTGAAATCAACAAAGCATGAGAAGACTTTGCCTTTGTTTTGGTTTGTTTGGTTGTCAATTAAGGTGTGCAGGGTGAATACATGGTCTGTTGTACGGTAATTTGGTAAAAAGCCAATTTGACATTTGCTCAGTACATTGTTTTCATTGAGGAAATGTACTAGTCTGCTGTTAATAATAATGCAGAGGATTTTCCCAAGGTTACTGTTGACACATATTCCACGGTAGTTATTGGGGTCAAATTTATCTCCACTTTTGTGGATTGGGGTGATCAGTCCTTGGTTCCAAATATTGGGGAAGATGCCAGAGCTAAGGATGCTGTTAAAGAGTTTTAGTATAGCCAATTGGAATTTGTTGTCTGTATATTTGATCATTTCATTGAGGATACCATCAACACCACAGGCCTTTTTGGGTTGGAGGGTTTTTACTTTGTCCTGTAACTCATTCAATGTAATTGGAGAATCCAGTGGGTTCTGGTAGTCTTTAATAGTTGATTCTAAGATCTGTATTTGATCATGTATATGTTTTTGCTCTTTATTCTTTGTTATAGAGCCAGAAAAATTGGAGAAGTGGTTTACCCAGACATCTCCATTTTGGATAGATCATTCTTCGTGTTGTTGTTTGTTTAGTGTTTTCCAATTTTCCCAGAAGTGGTTAGAGTCTATGGATTCTTCAATTGCATTGAGCTGATTTCTGACGTGCTGTTCCTTCTTTTTCCGTAGTGTATTTCTGTATTGTTTTAGTGATTCACCATAGTGAAGGCGTAGACTCATGTTTTCCGGGTCTCTATGTTTTTGGTTGGACAGGTTTCTCAATTTCTTTCTTAGATTTTTGCATTCTTCATCAAACCATTTGTCATTATTGTTAATTTTCCTCGGTTTTCTATTTGAGATTTTTAGATTTGATAGGGAAGCTGAGAGGTCAAATATACTGTTAAGATTTTCTACTGCCAAGTTTACATCTTCACTATTACAGTGGAACGTTTTACCCTCTCTCTCTCACCTCTCTCGCTCTCACCTCTCCCAGCTCTCGCTCTCACCTCTCCCAGCTCTCTCTCTCACCTCTCCCAGCTCTCTCTCACCTCTCCCAGCTCTCTCTCTCACCTCTCCCAGCTCTCTCTCTCACCTCTCCCAGCTCTCTCACCTCTCCCAGCTCTCTCTCACCTCTCCCAGCTCTCTCTCACCTCTCCCAGCTCTCTCGCTCTCACCTCTCCCAGCTCTCTCGCTCTTAATTCTCCCAGCTCTCTCGCTCTCACCTCTCCCAGCTCTCTCTCTCACCTCACTCTCCTCTCTCTCACCTCTCGCTCTCTCTCACCTCTCTCGCTCTCTCTCTTGCTCTCACCTCTCCCAGCTCTTTCTCTCAGCTCTCCCGCTCTCACCTCTCCCAGCTCTCTCTCTCACCTCTCCCAGCTCTCTCGCTCTCACCTCTCCCAGCTCTCTCTCTCACCTCACTCTCCTCTCTCTCACCTCTCGCTCTCTCTCACCTCTCTCGCTCTCTCTCTTGCTCTCACCTCTCCCAGCTCTTTCTCTCAGCTCTCTCTCTCGCTCTCACCTCTCCCAGCTCTCTCTCACCTCTCTCGCGCTCACCTCTCCCAGCTCTCTCTCTCACCTCTCTCTCACCTCTCTCTCTCTCTCTCACTCTCTCTCTCACCTCTCTCTCTCGCCTCTCTCTCTCACCTCTCTCTCCTCTCTATCTCACCTCTCTCTCGCTCTCACCTCTCCCAGCTCTTTCTCTCAGCTCTCTCTCTCGCTCTCACCTCTCCCAGCTCTCGCTCTCACCTCTCCCAGCTCTCTCTCACCTCTCCCAGCTCTCTCTCACCTCTCCCAGCTCTCTCTCTCAGCTCTCTCTCTCGCTCTCACCTCTCCCAGCTCTCTCTCACCTCTCCCAGCTCTCTCTCTCACCTCTCCCAGCTCTCTCTCTCACCTCTCCCAGCTCGCTCTCTCACCTCTCCCAGCTCTCTCTCTCACCTCTCTCCCTGCCCCACACCTTTTAGAACTAATGACTGCTATGATGAATGTTTGTTTGTGCATGACGTGAGCCACTTACCAGTATCGGTCAATAAATGTAGTCATGTAGCTTTCGGTTGGACAAAACAAACACGCCAATGGCTTGAGTTGTTGATGATGATTTGATGAAATAGTTTTGATCATAAAATGAAAGACTTGTTTGGTGAACATTAGGCCTGGTGTCAAAGGTCACGTCTTTGTACTGTCTATCTCTGTGTACTCTTACCTGTTGAGGGACACGAACGGCGACACTTCATTATTTACTATACATTTATAAACAGAGTCATGTGACCCTAAAGGGTGATTCAAAATTGTCCCCACAGCTGATGCTGGAAAGCACCAGAAAGAAACATTTCTGTGCAACGTTCCTAACGAGGACCTGGCTAAAACACCCTGTTGTTGTCTGTGTGGTGTCTGTCACGGTGCGTTAGGAGGAACAATGCTTCCTAAATGACTGGTCTCTCACTTTTGCTTCTGTTTATTGTGGGAGCCTGCGCTGTAAGCTAGGAGGCAAGTGTGTGTGTGTGTGTGTATGTGTGTGTCTTTCTGTCTGTCTGTGAGGGCTGTGGGAAACAGTATTGTCTTCCTGTCCCTTCAAGAATCTCCGCTCTCCACTAAAAAGACAGGAAACCTCCCTGGCCTTCTGAGAGAGACACACACACACACACACACACACACACACACACACACACACACACACACCGAGAGAGAGGCAGAAACAACACCGTCAGGCAGCTAGCCTAGCGCTGTTAGCTACATCATTGTTTACTGTCTGACTGGCTGGAGGCCTGTACTTGATGCTAACTTTAGTTCCATCCTACACGCTGGCTTATCCAGGTCCTGAGCAGGGTATTAGTAAAACCAGGTGTTTCGGAAAAGGGTTGAAACAGAATCCAGCAGGAGGCCAGCTCAGCTAGGTTTGGCCACCCCTGAAGCCCCATTTGCTCCTCATCAGGCCTACAGGGGGCGACCTTACCCACATTATGCCTGTCTGGCCCACTGGGTCTGGATTTGGGATCTGGAGGGGAAGCACATAGTGTAGGTCTCTCTCTCTGTCCCTTCACCAGAGTTGGGCCTGACTTGACAAAGACCTGCCTGTGTGTAATATATCTTAAGGACAGGCTTCGCTGTTCCTCTCTGCTCTGTTCCTCTCTGCTCTGTTCCTCTCTGCTCTGTTCCGCTCTGCTCTGTTCCTCTCTGCTCTGTTCCGCTCTGCTCTGTTCCTCTCTGCTCTGTTCCGCTCTGCTCTGTTCCTCTCTGCTCTGTTCCGCTCTGCTCTGTTCCTCTCTGCTCTGTTCCGCTCTGCTCTGTTCCTCTCTGCTCTGTTCCGCTCTGCTCTGTTCCTCTCTGCTCTGTTCCGCTCTGCTCTGTTCCTCTCTGCTCTGTTCCGCTCTGTTCTGCTCTGTTCCGCTCTGCTCTGTTCCGCTCTGCTCTGTTCCTCTCTGCTCTGTTCCTCTCTGCTCTGTTCCTCTCTGCTCTGTTCCTCTCTGCTCTGTTCCGCTCTGCTCTGTTCCGCTCTGTTCTGCTCTGTTCCGCTCTGCTCTGTTCCGCTCTGCTCTGTTCCGCTCTGCTCTGTTCCTCTCTGCTCTGTTCCTCTCTGCTCTGCTCTGTTCTGCTCTGTTCCTCTCTGCTCTGCTCTGTTCCTCTCTGCTCTGTTCCGCTCTGCTCTGTTCCGCTCTGCTCTGTTCCGCTCTGCTCTGTTCTGCTCTGTTCCTCTCTGCTCTGTTCCGCTCTGCTCTGTTCTGCTCTGTTCCGCTCTGCTCTGTTCCGCTCTGCTCTGCTCTGTTCTGCTCTGTTCCGCTCTGCTCTGTTCCTCTCTGCTCTGTTCCGCTCTGCTCTGTTCCGCTCTGCTCTGTTCTGCTCTGCTCTGTTCCTCTCTGCTCTGTTCCTCTCTGTTCCGCTCTGTTCTGCTCTGTTCCGCTCTGCTCTGCTCTGCTCTGCTCTGTTCCGCTCTGCTCTGCTCTGTTCTGCTCCTCTCTGCTCTGTTCCTCTCTGCTCAGTTCCTCTCTGCTCTGTTCCTCTCTGCTCTGTTCCGCTCTGCTCTGTTCTGCTCTGTTCCTCTCTGCTCTGTTCTGCTCTGTTCCGCTCTGCTCTGTTCCTCTCTGCTCTGTTCCTCTCTGCTCTGTTCCTCTCGGCTCTGTTCCTCTCGGCTCTGTTCCTCTCTGCTCTGTTCCTCTCTGCTCTGTTCCTCTCTGCTCTGTTCCTCTCTGCTCTGTTCCGCTCTGCTCTGTTCCTCTCTGCTCTGTTCCTCTCTGCTCTGTTCCTCTCTGCTCTGTTCCTCTCTGCTCTGTTCCGCTCTGCTCTGTTCCGCTCTGCTCTGTTCATCTCTGCTCTGTTCATCTCTGCTCTGTTCCTCTCTGCTCCGTTCCGCTCTGCTCTGTTCCTCTCTGCTCTGTTCCTCTCTGCTCTGTTCCGCTCTGCTCTGTTCCTCTCTGTTCCGCTCTGCTCTGTTCCTCTCTGCTCTGCTCTGTTCCTCTCTGCTCTCTTCCGCTCTGCTCTGTTCCTCTCTGTTCCGCTCCACTCTGCTCTGTTCCTCTCTGCTCTGCTCTGTTCCTCTCTGCTCTGTTCCTCTCTGCTCTGTAACGCTCCGTCCTGCTCTGTAATGCTCTGTCCTGCTCCGCTCCGTCCTGCTCCGCTCCGTCCTGCTCTGTAATGCTCCGTCCTGCTCTGTAACGCTCTGCTCTGTCACGCCCCGTCCTGCTCCGCTCTGTCCTGCTCCGCTCCGTCCTGCTCTGTAACGCTCCGTCCTGCTCCGCTCTGTAACGCTCCGTCCTGCTCCGCTCCGTCCTGCTCTGTAATGCTCCGTCCTGCTCTGTAATGCTCCGTCCTGCTCCGCTCTGTAACGCTCCGTCCTGCTCCGCTCCGTCCTGCACTGTAATGCTCCGTCCTGCTCCGCTCTGTCCTGCTCCGCTCCGTCCTGCTCTGTAATGCTCCGTCCTGCACTGTAATGCTCCGTCCTGCTCCGCTCTGTCCTGCTCCGCTCCGTCCTGCTCTGTAATGCTCCGTCCTGCTCTGTAATGCTCCGTCCTGCTCTGTAATGCCCGTCCTGCTCCGCTCCGTCCTGCTCCGCTCCGTCCTGCTCTGTAATGCTCCG
Source organism: Oncorhynchus keta (assembly GCF_023373465.1). Taxonomy (NCBI): domain Eukaryota; kingdom Metazoa; phylum Chordata; class Actinopteri; order Salmoniformes; family Salmonidae; genus Oncorhynchus; species Oncorhynchus keta. Next base: position 42,196,348 of record NC_068428.1, read on the forward strand.
TCCTGCTCCGCTCCGTCCTGCTCCGCTCCGTCCTGCACTGTAATGCTCCGTCCTGCACTGTAATGCTCCGTCCTGCTCCGCTCTGTCCTGCTCCGCTCCGTCCTGCTCTGTAATGCCCCGTCCTGCTCCGCTCTGTAATGCTCCGTCCTGCTCCACTCCGTCCTGCTCTGTAATGCTCCGTCCTGCTCTGTAATGCTCCGTCCTGCTCCGCTCTGTAACGCTCCGTCCTGCTCCGCTCCGTCCTGCACTGTAATGCTCCGTCCTGCTCCGCTCTGTCCTGCTCCGCTCCGTCCTGCTCTGTAATGCTCCGTCCTGCTCTGTAATGCTCCGTCCTGCTCCGCTCCGTCCTGCTCCGCTCCGTCCTGCTCTGTAACGCTCCGTCCTGCTCCGCTCCGTCCTGCTCTGTAATGCTCCGTCCTGCACTGTAATGCTCCGTCCTGCTCCGCTCCGTCCTGCTCCGCTCCGTCCTGCTCTGTAATGCTCCGTCCTGCTCCGCTCCGTCCTGCTCTGTAACGCTCCGTCCTGCTCTGTAACGCTCCGTCCTGCTCCGCTCCGTCCTGCTCTGTAACGCTCCGTCCTGCTCTGTAACGCTCCGTCCTGCTCCGCTCCGTCCTGCTCTGTAACGCTCCGTCCTGCTCTGTAACGCTCCGTCCTGCTCTGTAACGCTCCGTCCTGCTCCGCTCCGTCCTGCTCTGTAACGCTCCGTCCTGCTCTGTAACGCTCCGTCCTGCTCTGTAACGCTCCGTCCTGCTCTGTAATGCTCCGTCCTGCTCTGTAATGCTCCGTCCTGCTCTGTAATGCTCCGTCCTGCTCTGTAACGCTCCGTCCTGCTCTGTAACGCTCCGTCCTGCTCTGTAACGCTCCGTCCTGCTCCGCTCCGTCCTGCTCTGTAACGCTCCGTCCTGCTCCGCTCCGTCCTGCTCCGCTCCGTCCTGCTCTGTAACGCTCCGTCCTGCTCCGCTCCGTCCTGCTCCGCTCCGTCCTGCTCTGTAACGCTCCGTCCTGCTCCGCTCCGTCCTGCTCTGTAACGCTCCGTCCTGCTCTGTAACGCTCCGTCCTGCTCCGCTCTGTCCTGCTCCGCTCCGTCCTGCTCTGTAATGCTCCGTCCTGCACTGTAACGCTCCGTCCTGCTCCGCTCTGTCCTGCACTGTAACGCTCCGTCCTGCACTGTAACGCTCCGTCCTGCACTGTAACGCTCCGTCCTGCACTGTAATGCTCCGTCCTGCTCTGTAACGCTCCGTCCTGCTCTGTAATGCTCCGTCCTGCACTGTAACGCTCCGTCCTGCTCTGTAACGCTCCGTCCTGCTCCGCTCCGTCCTGCTCCGCTCCATCCTGCTCTGTAACGCTCCGTCCTGCTCTGTAATGCTCCGTCCTGCTCTGTAATGCTCCGTCCTGCTCCGCTCCGTCCTGCTCCGCTCCGTCCTGCTCCGCTCCGTCCTGCTCCGCTCCGTCCTGCTCCGCTCCGTCCTGCTCCGCTCCGTCCTGCTCCGCTCCGTCCTGCTCTGTAATGCTCCGTCCTGCTCCGCTCTGTAACGCTCCATCCTGCTCCGTCCTGCTCCGCTCCGTCCTGCTCTGTAACGCTCCGTCCTGCTCTGTAACGCTCCGTCCTGCTCCGCTCCGTCCTGCTCTGTAACGCTCCGTCCTGCTCTGTAACGCTCCGTCCTGCTCCGCTCCGTCCTGCTCTGTAACGCTCCGTCCTGCTCTGTAACGCTCCGTCCTGCTCCGCTCCGTCCTGCTCTGTAACGCTCCGTCCTGCTCTGTAACGCTCCGTCCTGCTCCGCTCTGTCCTGCTCCGCTCCGTCCTGCTCTGTAATGCTCCGTCCTGCACTGTAATGCTCCGTCCTGCTCCGCTCTGTCCTGCTCCGCTCCGTCCTGCTCTGTAATGCTCCGTCCTGCTCTGTAATGCTCCGTCCTGCTCTGTAATGCCCGTCCTGCTCCGCTCCGTCCTGCTCCGCTCCGTCCTGCTCTGTAATGCTCCGTCCTGCTCCGCTCCGTCCTGCTCTGCTCCGTCCTGCACTGTAATGCTCCGTCCTGCTCCGCTCTGTCCTGCTCCGCTCCGTCCTGCTCTGTAATGCCCCGTCCTGCTCCGCTCTGTAATGCTCCGTCCTGCTCCGCTCCGTCCTGCTCTGTAACGCTCCGTCCTGCTCTGTAACGCTCCGTCCTGCTCTGTAACGCTCCGTCCTGCTCTGTAACGCTCCGTCCTGCTCCGCTCCGTCCTGCTCTGTAACGCTCCGTCCTGCTCTGTAACGCTCCGTCCTGCTCTGTAACGCTCCGTCCTGCTCTGTAACGCTCCGTCCTGCTCCGCTCCGTCCTGCTCTGTAACGCTCCGTCCTGCTCCGCTCCGTCCTGCTCTGTAACGCTCCGTCCTGCTCTGTAACGCTCCGTCCTGCTCTGTAACGCTCCGTCCTGCTCTGTAATGCTCCCTCCTGCTCTGTAATGCTCCGTCCTGCTCTGTAATGCTCCCTCCTGCGCTGTAATGCTCCCACCTGCTCTAGTTGTGGGCTAATGGGATCCTAATGTATCAAATATCTGTTCTGTTCCTCTCTCCTCTGTGGTGAGACCAGACCACTGTGGAGAGACCAGACCACTGTGGAGAGACCAGACCACTAAACACAGAGTAGAACAGACAACTGTCTTATTCAGAGAGCCAGAGTCATAATTAGACTGTCTCCTCTCTCTCTCTCGCCCCCCTTCCTGTCTGGTTTCTGGAGAAGTATACTCCAAAATGGCCTGCACTGCAAAGGAAAGGTGCCCTGTGTGAAAACCGGTGACACACTGAATGACCTAAAATGATCAATCCCACATGGGTCTATAAACAGTCAGGCCAACCCAAGCTGAACTGGGCAGGTCGGCTAATAGTAGGACTAGTGCACCTGGTACTGTTGTTGGGTTAGCAGGGTTTCTGTAGTACAGGCACCTAGTACTGTTGTTGGGTTAGCAGGGTTTCTGTAGTACAGGCACCTAGTACTGTTGTTGGGTTAGCAGGGTTTCTGTAGTACAGGCACCTAGTACTGTTGTTGGGTTAGCAGGGTTTCTGTAGTACAGGCACCTAGTACTGTTGTTGGGTTAGCAGGGTTTCTGTAGTACAGGTACCTAGTACTGTTGTTGGGTTAGCAGGGTTTCTGTAGTACAGGCACCTAGTACTGTTGTTGGGTTAGCAGGGTTTCTGTAGTACAGGTACCTAGTACTGTTGTTGGGTTAGTACAGGCACCTAGTACTGTTGTTAGGTTTAACAGTGTTTCTGTAGTACAGGCACCTAGTACTGTTTGGTTAGTTGTATTTCTGTAGTACAGGCACCTAGTACTGTTGTTGGGTTAACAGGGTTTCTGTAGTACAGGCACCTAGTACTGTTGTTGGGTTAACAGGGTTTCTGTAGTACATGCACCTAGTACTGTTTGGTTAGTTGTATATCTGTAGTACAGGCACCTAGTACTGTTGTTGGGTTAACAGGGTTTCTGTAGTACAGGCACCTAGTACTGTTTGGTTAGTTGTATTTCTGTAGTACAAGCACCTAGTACTGTTGTTGGGTTAACAGTGTTTCTGTAGTACAGGCACCTGGTACTGTTGTTGGGGTAGCAGGGTTTCTGTAGTACAGGCACCTAGTACTGTTGTTGGGTTAGCAGGGTTTCTGTAGTACAGGCACCTAGTACTGTTGTTGGGTTAGCAGGGTTTCTGTAGTACAGGCACCTAGTACTGTTGGGTTAGCAGGGTTTCTGTAGTACAGGCACCTGGTACTGTTGTTGGGTTAGCAGGGTTTCTGTAGTACAGGAGGTGGAGTTTGCCAAACAGAAAGCAACTGGATTGATATACTTTCTTTTGTTTTCTTTCAACTTTTATTTCGTTGTCCAGCAGCCAAAGGCATTATCTTAGTCATATTAGCATCCCACGCTAGTCATTTCATCTGTAGATCTCCCCTCTTTCTACATGGCTAGTTGAATAGGGTAGTGAGGAGGTAATGGATAGGGTAGTGAGGAGGTAATGGATAGGGTAGTGAGGAGGTAATGGATAGGGTAGTGAGGAGGTAATGGATAGGGTAGTGAGGAGGTAATGGATAGGGTAGTGAGGAGGTAATGGATAGGGTAGTGAGGAGGTAATGGATAGGGTATTAGGGAGATAATGGATAGGGTAGTGAGGAAGTAATGAAGAGTTGGAGAGGGTAGTGGGGAGGTAATGGAGAGGTTAGTGGGGAGGTAATGGATAGGGTAGTGGGGAGGTAATAGAGAGGGTAGGATAGGGTGGTGGGGAGGTAATGGATAGGGTAGTGAGAGGTAATGGAGAGGGTACTGAGGTAATGGAGAGGGTTGGATAGGGTAGTGGGGAGGTAATGGCTAGTTGAATAGGGTCGTGAGGAGGTAATGGAGAGGGTCGTGAGGAGGTAATGGAGAGGGTCGTGAGGAGGTAATGGAGAGGGTCGTGAGGAGGTAATGGATTGGGTAGTGGGGGGGTAATGGATAGGGTAGTGGGGAGGTAATGGACAGGGTAGTGGGGAGGTAATGGATATGGTAGTGGGGAGGTAATGGATAGGGTAGTGGGGAGTTAATGGATAGGGTAGTGGCGAGGTAATGAAGAGTTGGAGAGGGTAGTGGGGAGGTAATGGAGAGGGTAGTGGGGAGGTAATGGAGAGGGTAGTGGGGAGGTAATGGAGAGGGTAGTGGGGAGGTAATGGAGAGGGTAGTGGGGAGGTAATGGATAGGGTAGTGGGGAGGTAATAGAGAGGGTTGGATAGGGTACTGAGGTAATGGACAGCGTAGTGAGGAGGTAATGAAGAGGGTTGGATATGGTAGTGAGGAGGTAACGGAGAGGGTTGGATAGGGTAGTGAGGTGATGGATAGGGTACTGAGGTAATGGACAGCGTAGTGAGGAGGTAATGAAGAGGGTTGGATATGGTAGTGAGGAGGTAACGGAGAGGGTTGGATAGGGTAGTGAGGTGATGGATAGGGTACTGAGGTAATGGATAGGGTACTGAGGTAATGGATAGGGTTGTGAGGAGGTAATGAAGAGGGTTGGACAGGATAGTGAGGAGGTAATGAAGAGGGTTGGATATGGTAGTGAGGAGGTAATGAAGAGAGTTGGATAGGTTAGTGAGGAGGTAACAGAGGGTTGGATAGGGTACTGAGGAGGTAATGGATAGGGTGGTGGGAGGTAATGAAGAGGGTTGGATAGGGTACTGAAGAGGTAATGGATAGGGTAGTGAGGAGGTAATGGAGATGGTTGGATAGGGTAGTGAGGTAATGGATAGGGTAGTGAGGAGGTAATGGAGATGGTTGGATAGGGTACTGAGGAGGTAATGGATAGGGTAGTGAGGAGGTAATGGAGATGGTTGGATAGGGTAGTGAGGTAATGGATAGGGTAGTGAGGAGGTAATGGAGATGGTTGGATAGGGTACTGAGGAGGTAATGGATAGGGTAGTGAGGAGGTAATGGAGATGGTTGGATAGGGTACTGAGGAGGTAATGGATAGGGTAGTGAGGAGGTAATGGTCTGGGTGGTGGGAGGTAATGGATAGGGTGGTGGGAGGTAATGGATAGGGTGGTGGGATGTAATGGATAGGGTAGTAAGGTAATGAAGAGGGTTGGATAGGGTACTGAGGAGGTAATGGATAGGGTGGTGGGAGGAGGTAATGGAGATGGTTGGATAGGGTACTGAGGAGGTAATGGATAGGGTGGTGGGATGTAATGGATAGGGTAGTAAGGTAATGAAGAGGGTTGGATAGGGTACTGGGGAGGTAATGGATAGGGTGGTGGGAGGTAATGGAGAGGGTAGTAAGGTAATGAAGAGGGTTGGATAGGGTACTGGGGAGGTAATGGATAGGGTGGTGGGATGTAATGGATAGGGTAGTAAGGTAATGAAGAGGGTTGGATAGGGTAGTGAGGAGGTAATGAAGAAGGGCAGATCACAATGCTTGTTGGTACATTTGGTATCCATAGTAACGTGACATCAGTGTGTGTACAGCCTATCCCATTTGTACTGTAGTGCATTTTCTCTGATAGCAGCCATAACGAGGAAGTAACCTGAACTAACCCTTTAAATCCTCTTCCACGTTATTATTTCGTGGCCTCACTTTCTTTCTTTGTTCCCAATTTGCTAACCAGCCATTTTGCATTATACTGAAGAAAGAAAAAAAAACATGTATTTATCTAATATCAAGCTATTTGTGTTGTTTTGGAAGAAGGTAGACAACCGTAGTCCATTTCAACAACAACAATAAAGTCAATCCCGTTTTTATTTGAATCACTCCCTCCTCTTCAGAAGTGGTAGTTTTAAAATAACACGTCCATATACAGCTCTGTGTTTGGTGAGGCTGAGGCCTCTGGGGTTTAGCCAAAGTGGCTGGAAGAAATGCTTCTGTGGTGAGTGAAAAGTTGGAAGTGTTGCTCTGTTGTTTGGATGCAATGTAAAGGTCAAACACAGCAGACAAAAAAAACAACTCCCTCTTTGGGAAGCAAATTGTTTCACTCTTCTTCCTTAACAAAGTTGCAAAAGCTCTCGACTGTGTTTTAGTGAAGGTAATGGAAATGTTTGTTTGCTTAAGTAGAATGGGGCTGGGCAGTACCCTGGTCTGTTGGGTCTGGGTGGTTTTGTACCCTGGTCTGTTGGGTCTGGGTGGTTCTATGCCCTGGTCTGAGCAGTACTCTGGTCTGTTGGGTCTTGGCAGTACCCTGGTCTGTTGGGTCTTGGCAGTACCCTGGTCTGTTGGGTCTGGGCAGTACCCTGGTCTGTTGGGTCTGGGCAGTACCCTGGACTGTTGGGTCTGTGCGGTTCTGTACCCTGGTCTGTTGGGTCTGGGCAGTACCCTGGTCTGTGTGGTTCTGTACCCTGGTCTGCTGGGTCTGGGCAGTACCCTGGTCTGTTGGGTCTGGGTCGGGCAGTACCCTGGTCTGTTGGTTCTGGGTGGGGCAGTACCCTGGTCTGTTGGTTCTGGGTGGGGCAGTACCCTGGTCTGTTGGTTCTGGGTGGGGCAGTACCCTGGTCTGTTGGTTCTGGGTGGGGCAGTACCCTGGTCTGTTGGTTCTGGGTCGGGCAGTACCCTGGTCTGTTGGGTCTGGGTGGGGCAGTACCCTGGTCTGTTGGTTCTGGGTGGGGCAGTACCCTGGTCTGTTGGGTCTGGGTGGGGCAGTACCCTGGTCTGTTGGTTCTGGGTGGGGCAGTACCCTGGTCTGTTGGGTCTGGGTGGGGCAGTACCCTGGTCTGTTGGTTCTGGGTCGGGCAGTACCCTGGTCTGTTGGGTCTGGGTGGGGCAGTACCCTGGTCTGTTGGGTCTGGGTCGGGCAGTACCCTGGTCTGTTGGGTCTGGGTGGGGCAGTACCCTGGTCTGTTGGGTCTGGGTGGGGCAGTACCCTGGTCTGTTGGTTCTGGGTGGGGTAGTACCCTGGTCTGTTGGGTCTGGGTCGGGCAGTACCCTGGTCTGTTGGGTCTGGGTCGGGTAGTACCCTGGTCTGTTGGGTCTGGGTGATCTCTCTTTCATCTCACTCCTTCCTTCCTGTGTCTCTCTCTGCCTGTCTCCCCCTCTTTCTCCCCCTGTGTGTCTCCCTCTTCCTCTGACCCCAAAGCCTTATTACAGGTGTTTGTCTTGGAGGCCTGGTGAAGAGGCTTATCTGGTACAGACTTCTATGTCACGACTGTTACCAGCCCTACTGAGCCAGACTGTATCTACTATCTGTGTCAGCCACAGTTCCCTGTCTGTCTGTCTGCCTCCCTGTCTGTCTGCCTCTCTGTCTGTCTCTGTCTGCCTGTCTGTCTGTCTGCCTCACTCCTTCACTTCCCCATACGATACGATAACACTGTGTCCTCTGTTGATGCGATAACACTGTGTCCTCTGTTGATACGATAACACTGTGTCCTCTGTTGATACGATAACACTGTGTCCTCTGTTGATACGATAACACTGTGTCCTCTGTTGATACGATAACACTGTGTCCTCTGTTGATACGATAACACTGTGTCCTCTGTGGATGCGATAACACTGTGTCCTCTGTTGATACGATAACACTGTGTCCTCTGTTGATACGAAGGCACTGTGTCCTCTGTTGATACGATAACACTGTGTCCTCTGTTGATACGATAGCACTGTGTCCTCTGTTGATACGATAACACTGTGTCCTCTGTTGATACGATAGCACTGTGTCCTCTGTGGATGCGATAGCACTGTGTCCTCTGTTGATACGATAACACTGTGTCCTCTGTTGATGCGATAGCACTGTGTCCTCTGTGGATGCGATAGCACTGTGTCCTCTGTGGGTGCGATAACACTGTGTCCTCTGTGGATGCGATAGCACTGTGTCCTCTGTGGATGCGATAACACTGTGTCCTCTGTTGATACGATAACACTGTGTCCTCTGTTGATGCGATAACACTGTGTCCTCTGTTGATACGATAGCACTGTGTCCTCTGTTGATGCGATAGCACTGTGTCCTCTGTTGATGCGATAGCACTGTGCCCTCTGTGGATGCGATAGCACTGTGTCCTCTGTTGATGCGATAACACTGTGTCCTCTGTTGATACGATAACACTGTGTCCTCTGTGGATGCGATAACACTGTGTCCTCTGTGGATGCGATAACACTGTGTCCTCTGTGGATGCGATAACACTGTGTCCTCTGTGGATACGATAACACTGTGTCCTCTGTTGATACGATAGCACTGTGTCCTCTGTGGATGCGATAACACTGTGTCCTCTGTGGATGCGATAGCACTGTGTCCTCTGTTGATACGATAGCACTGTGTCCTCTGTGGATGCGATAACACTGTGTCCTCTGTGGATGCGATAGCACTGTATCCTCTGTGGATGCGATAGCACTGTGTCCTCTGTTGATGCGATAGCACTGTGTCCTCTGTTGATGCGATAGCACTGTGTCCTCTGTTGATGCGATAGCACTGTGTCCTCTGTGGGTGCGATAACACTGTGTCCTCTGTTGATGCGATAACACTGTGTCCTCTGTGGATGCGATAGCACTGTGTCCTCTGTGGATGCGATAGCACTGTGTCCTCTGTTGATGCGATAACACTGTGTCCTCTGTGGATGCGATAGCACTGTGTCCTCTGTGGATGCAATAGCACTGTGTCCTCTGTGGATGCGATAGCACTGTGTCCTCTGTGGATGCGATAGCACTGTGTCCTCTGTGGATGCGATAGCACTGTGTCCTCTGTGGATGCGATAGCACTGTGTCCTCTGTGGATGCGATAGCACTGTGTCCTCTGTGGATGCGATAGCACTGTGTCCTCTGTGGATGCGATAACACTGTGTCCTCTGTGGATGCGATAGCACTGGTTGCTTTTTCAGATTTAAGCTCATCAATAGCTTTCAAGTTATGATGTCGATGTCCTGGAACATGTGGCCAAACATCCTCCAAAACAATCACAGTTACTGGTTACTTGCTGTTCCCGAAAGCAAATGTGTTTTTTCTGATCCTAAAAGTGGATTTAAGATGCTCAACATGTAGGCCTTCTGCTCTCTGTGTTTCAGACAAGGAGACCCTGATCACGGACAGTGGGAAGCTGCACACTCTGGATCTGCTGCTGTGTCGCCTGAAGACTCAGGGACACCGCGTCCTCATCTACTCCCAGATGACTCGCATGATCGACCTGCTGGAGGTGAGTGCAGTTGGGTGCAGAGCAGGGTGGACTCGAGGGTCACTCATCTACTGTCAGGCGACATCATGGTCATCAGAGTGAGAGACGTCCACAGAAACAGTGCGGCTGGCCTGTGATTGTAATGCATCTCAGAGTAGGACTGCTGGATCAGGCCCCCAACTGATCCTAGATCAGTAGGACTGCTGGATCAGCCCCCCCCCCCTCCCCCAACTTATCCTATATCGGTAGGACTGCTGGATCATCGGTAGGACTGCTGTTTATCATGGTTTGGGCCCCTTAGTTCCAGTGAGGGGACATCTTAACGCTACAGCATACAGTAGTGGAAAGCCTTCCCAGAAGAGTGGAGGCTGTTATAGCAGCAAAGGGGGGGACCAACTCCAAATTTTGGAACGAGATGTTCGACGAGCAGGGTCCACATACTTTTGGTCATGTAGTGTAGATCTCTCTCCACTAGGGGGACACAGGGACCACTGGTTGCTCTGATTATCCTGTACCTCGTTGTAGAGAGACTACCTCTTGGAGGGGGAGGGGATGGGGGAGGGGATGAGTGGGCAATGGGCTTGAGTGAGGGAAAATAGATGCATGGAGAAAACCAAAAGCACTTGTTTGTGGCATGTGGAAAGGTTTTTTGTTGAGCTGAAAGCATGGGAACAGCCAGGGTGCTTCCAGTGTTACAGCATTCTGACCCCTGTACAACAATAGCACTCAGTCACTTCTGGTCCTAGCTCTGTATAGCTCTATCTCTATTGTTGCCCTATAGACACAAACACACAGGCACCTCCGTGGCGTGAAGTCATCGTAACAGGAACTCCTCCATGGTTGGTCTTGTTCCGTAGTGAGCTCGTGTGTTCCGTAGTGAGGCAGGGTGTTCCGTAGTGAGGCAGGGTGTTCCGTAGTGAGGCAGGGTGTTCCGTAGTGAGGCAGGGTGTTCCGTAGTGAGGCAGGGTGTTCCGTAGTGAGGCAGGGTGTTCCGTAGTTAGGCAGGGTGTTCCGTAGTGAGGCAGGGTGTTCCGTAGTGAGGCAGGGTGTTCCGTAGTGAGGCAGGGTGTTCCGTAGTGAGGTAGGGTGTTCCGTAGTGAGGTAGGGTGTTCTGTAGTGTTTGTGTTCCGTAGGGTGTTCCGTAGTGAGGTAGGGTGTTCTGTAGTGTTTGTGTTCCGTAGGGTGTTCCGTAGTGAGGCAGGGTGTTCCGTAGTGAGGTAGGGTGTTCCGTAGTGAGGTAGTGTTTTCCGTAGTGAGGTAGTGTTTTCCGTAGTGAGGTAGGGTGTTCCGTAGTGAGGTAGGGTGTTCCGTAGTGAGGTAGGGTGTTCCGTAGTGAGGTAGGGTGTTCCGTAGTGAGGTAGGGTGTTCCGTAGTGAGGTAGGGTGTTCCGTAGTGAGGTAGTGTTTTCCGTAGTGAGGTAGGGTGTTCCGTAGTGAGGTAGGGTGTTCCGTAGTGAGGTAGGGTGTTCCGTAGTGAGGTAGGGTGTTCCGTAGTGAGGTAGTGTTTTCCGTAGTGAGGCAGGGCGTTCAGTGGTTCTTTTCATGGTGAGGTAGTGCGTTCCGTGGTGAGGTAGTGTTTGATGGCTAAACTGGACTGTTTTCATAACTAGGTCTTTTGATGGCTGGTGACTGGCTACGTGTTCCTCCTGTCTTTGGGTAACATGGCTGGCAGACATATTATTGGCTGGGCATGGGGCAAATGCCAGTGGTGGGAAAGTAGCCCAAAAACTAAATAATGTGGTCTATACTAGGTCTTCAAAAGAGATGATTGGTGGGTGCTGACACACTATATATAGTCTTTAGTCGTTGGGCAGGGAGGGATTAATGCAAACGGTAATGACAAAAAAACAAGGTGATCTGTGATCAATGACAGTACTGAATAAATACACTTGGACTCCTACTCATCAATAGACAGTGATTTATTTCTTCTGAAGTTGAATTGAGTCATTCATAGATGAAGTCGAACTCCCCTCGTCTATCTCCCCTTTCGCTCACCAATATGGTCTCTCTCCAGCTGGAGTTGATTTTCCATCCCCTCTGTCAGTTCCTTTTTTTGCGGGGGGGGGGGGGGGGCAAAACCAAAACCCCAGAGATTGTAATCTGTGTCATTAGCATGATTGTTTTTTAGTCTCCAGTCGGCGTGGCGATCTACGGCGCCGTGTCACATCGCCGATCTCCTCTAGTTCCGAGGCCAGATGGATGACGATGACGTCGTCAGCTGTTCTGTCAGGGCGGAGCGTTGCTAAGTCTCTCTGCTTCTAGTTTGCATGGGTTAACCACACTCTGTCACCAAACACACACACACACACACACACACACACACACACACACACACACACAGTTCCAGAGATGTTACGATGGGGTCTTTGCTGCTGTTGCTGTACACCGTTCAGTCAGATTTGTCTGCAGTCTTTATTTACTGTTCCTCTTGGATCAGGGAAACCACCGCATTGCGTCTGCTGCATATATTACAAGAACAGCAGGCAAGACCACTCACTGAAAAATGCAAGAGGCATTCTGATTGGGGCTATGCTGCTCGAAACGATCCAATTTGGATTTTGTAGTGACTCGCCTTTATTCATTGAGCTGTTGTTTGACTCCTCATTCATTCATTCATTCTCCAGATGGTTCATGTGGTCCAGGTCTGTTTCAGTCACGACCAGGATGCTCTTTCTGTAATTAATTGGCCAGAGCCAATCAGAGGTGGTTAGCATCAGAGACCAGGTACAGATGGGTTGAGTGGGAACCGTTGGCCAGATGTGTTGGGCGAACCGGGTCCGGATGTGTTGAGTGGGAACCGGGTCCGGATGTGTTGTGGGAACCGGGTCCGGATGTGTTGTGGGAACCGGGTCCGGATGTGTTGTGGGAACCGGGTCCGGATGTGTTGTGGGAACCGGGTCCGGATGTGTTGTGGGAACCGGGGCCGGATGTGTTGAGTGGGAACCGGGGCCGGATGTGTTGAGTGGGAACCGGGGCCGGATGTGTTGAGTGGGAACCGGGTCCGGATGTGTTGAGTGGGAACCGGGTCCGGATGTGTTGAGTGGGAACCGGGGCCGGATGTGTTGAGTGGGAACCGGGTCCGGATGTGTTGAGTGGGAACCGGGGCCGGATGTGTTGAGTGGGAACCGGGGCCGGATGTGTTGAGTGGGAACCGGGGCCGGATGTGTTGAGTGGGAACCGGGTCCGGATGTGTTGAGTGGGAACCGGGGCCGGATGTCTCTCGCCATTCAAGTTGCTCTGTGTTGTGGCCCACTTCAAGCCAACCGAGTTCTCAACAAGAGCCTGGAATAAATAAGCTGGTATCTTAAAACCCTTTATTCCCCCCTCCAGGAGTACATGGTGTATCGTAAACACACCTACATGCGCCTGGACGGCTCCTCCAAGATCTCAGAACGCAGAGACATGGTGGCTGACTTCCAGAGCAGGTGAGTCTTCGTTCAACTGTTTTCATCCTCCTCCAGGCTATTGGCTGTGGACAGCTTTGGCTCACTACTGGTTGTCTCTGTGTATTCTGGTTTGTCTCTGTGTATTCTGGTTTGTCTCTGTGTATTCTGGTTTGTCTCTGTGTATTCTGGTTTGTCTCTGTGTATTCTGGTTTGTCTCTGTGTATTCTGGGTTGTCTCTGTGTATTTTGGTTTGTCTCTGTGTATTCTGGTTTGTCTCTGTGTATTCTGGGTTGTCTCTGTGTATTCTGGTTTGTCTCTGTGTATTCTGGTTTGTCTCTGTGTATTCTGGGTTGTCTCTGTGTATTCTGGTTTGTCTCTGTGTATTCTGGTTTGTCTCTGTGTATTCTGGGTTGTCTCTGTTGTCTCTGTGTATTCTGGGTTGTCTCTGTGTATTCTGGTTTGTCTCTGTTTCTGGGTTGTCTCTGTGTATTCTGGTTTGTCTCTGTGTATTCTGGGTTGTCTCTGTGTATTCTGGGTTGTCTCTGTGTATTCTGGTTTGTCTCTGTGTATTCTGGGTTGTCTCTGTGTATTCTGGGTTGTCTCTGTGTATTCTGGGTTGTCTCTGTGTATTCTGGTTTGTCTCTGTGTATTCTGGGTTGTCTCTGTGTATTCTGGGTTGTCTCTGTGTATTCTGGGTTGTCTCTGTGTATTCTGGGTTGTCTCTGTGTATTCTGGGTTGTCTCTGTGTATTCTGGTTTGTCTCTGTGTATTCTGGTTTGTCTCTGTGTATTCTGGTTTGTCTCTGTGTATTCTGTGTCTCTCTGGTTTGTCTCTGTGTATTCTCTCTGTGTATTCTGGTTTGTCTCTGTGTATTCTGGGTTGTCTCTGTGTATTCTGGGTTGTCTCTGTGTATTCTGGGTTGTCTCTGTGTATTCTGGGTTGTCTCTGTGTATTCTGGGTTGTCTCTGTGTATTCTGGGTTGTCTCTGTGTATTCTGGGTTGTCTCTGTGTATTCTGGGTTGTCTCTGTGTATTCTGGGTTGTCTCTGTGTATTCTGGGTTGTCTCTGTGTATTCTGGGTTGTCTCTGTGTATTCTGGTTTGTCTCTGTGTATTCTGGGTTGTCTCTGTGTATTCTGGGTTGTCTCTGTGTATTCTGGGTTGTCTCTGTGTATTCTGGGTTGTCTCTGTGTATTCTGGGTTGTCTCTGTGTATTCTGGGTTGTCTCTGTGTATTCTGGGTTGTCTCTGTGTATTCTGGGTTGTCTCTGTGTATTCTGGGTTGTCTCTGTGTATTCTGGGTTGTTGTCTCTGTGTATTCTGGGTTGTCTCTGTGTATTCTGGTTGTCTCTGTGTATTCTGGTTTGTCTCTGTGTATTCTGGGTTGTCTCTGTGTATTCTGGTTTGTCTGGTTTGTCTCTGTGTATTCTGGGTTGTCTCTGTGTATTCTGGGTCTGTCTCTGTGTATTCTGGGTTGTCTCTGTGTATTCTGGTTTGTCTCTGTGTATTCTGGGTTGTCTCTCTGTTGTCTCTGTGTTCTGGTTTGTCTCTGTGTATTCTGGGTTGTCTCTCTGTGTATTCTGGGTTGTCTCTGTGTATTCTGGGTTGTCTCTGTGTATTCTGGTTTGTCTCTGTGTATTCTGGGTTGTCTCTGTGTATTCTGGGTTGTCTCTGTGTATTCTGGGTTGTCTCTGTGTATTCTGGTTGTCTCTGTGTATTCTGGGTTGTCTCTGTGTATTCTGGGTTGTCTCTGTGTATTCTGGGTTGTCTCTGTGTATTCTGGGTTGTCTCTGTGTATTCTGGTTTGTCTCTGTGTATTCTGGTTTGTCTCTGTCTGGTTTGTCTCTGTATTCTGGGTTGTCTCTGTGTATTCTGGGTTGTCTCTGTGTATTCTGGGTTGTCTCTGTGTATTCTGGGTTGTCTCTGTGTATTCTGGGTTGTCTGGGTTGTCTCTGTGTATTCTGGGTTGTCTCTGTGTATTCTGGGTTGTCTCTGTGTATTCTGGTTTGTATTCTGGGTTGTCTCTGTGTATTCTGGGTTGTCTCTGTGTATTCTGGGTTGTCTCTGTGTATTCTGGGTTGTCTCTGTGTATTCTGGGTTGTCTCTGTGTATTCTGGGTTGTCTCTGTGTATTCTGGGTTGTCTCTGTGTATTCTGGTTTGTCTCTGTGTATTCTGGGTTGTCTCTGTGTATTCTGGTTTGTCTCTGTGTATTCTGGTTTGTCTCTGTGTATTCTGGGTTGTCTCTCTGTGTATTCTGGTTTGTCTCTGTGTATTCTGGGTTGTCTCTGTGTATTCTGGGTTGTCTCTGTGTATTCTGGGTTGTCTCTGTGTATTCTGGGTTGTCTCTGTGTATTCTGGGTTGTCTCTGTGTATTCTGGTTTGTCTCTGTGTATTCTGGGTTGTCTCTGTGTATTCTGGGTTGTCTCTGTGTATTCTGGGTTGTCTCTGTGTATTCTGGGTTGTCTCTGTGTATTCTGGGTTGTCTCTGTGTATTCTGGTTTGTCTCTGTGTATTCTGGTTTGTCTCTGTGTATTCTGGGTTGTCTCTGTGTATTCTGGGTTGTCTCTGTGTATTCTGGGTTGTCTCTGTGTATTCTGGGTTGTCTCTGTGTATTCTGGGTTGTCTCTGTGTATTCTGGGTTGTCTCTGTGTATTCTGGGTTGTCTCTGTGTATTCTGGGTTGTCTCTGTGTATTCTGGGTTGTCTCTGTGTATTCTGGTTTGTCTCTGTGTATTCTGGGTTGTCTCTGTGTATTCTGGTTTGTCTCTCTGTATTCTGGGTTGTCTCTGTGTATTCTGGGTTGTCTCTGTGTATTCTGGGTTGTCTCTGTGTATTCTGGGTTGTCTCTCTGTGTATTCTGGTTTGTCTCTGTGTATTCTGGTTTGTCTCTGTGTATTCTGGGTTGTCTCTGTGTATTCTGGTTTGCATTAGTTCTGCTCTCTGTGGGCCTTGGGCACTCTGCTTCTAGTTGTGATAAACGTGTGATACATTGTAAACCATCTCTCTGGCTCTACAATCTGCTGACGAGCATACCACCCTGCATCGCACTGTTGGCCAGATGCTGCTGGAAGTGGTGTTTGACGGCCAGTATGAAGCACTCTTTCGTCTGGTCAAAAAAATATCCCAAAGCCCCAGGGCAGTGATTGGGGACATTGCCCTGTGTGTGGTGTTTCGTATGGGACTGTTAAACGGGTATCCTGACTCTGTGGTCATTAAAGATCCCATGGCACTTATCGTAAGAGTAGAGGTGTTATCCCTGGTGTCCTGGATAAATTCCCAATCTGGTTCATACCATCATGGCCAACTAATCATCCCCAGCTTCCATTTGGCTCATTCATCCCCCCCCTCCTCTCCCATGTAACTGTTCCCCAGGGCGTTGCTGTAAATGAGTCATCTTACCTGGTAAAATAAGGGTCATTAACAATAATGTTTTTTTTCTTTCCTCCCTTCGTCTCTCAGGACTGACATCTTTGTGTTCCTCCTGAGTACGAGGGCTGGAGGTCTGGGCATCAACCTGACTGCTGCTGACACTGTGAGCAACTCTCTCTCTCTCTCATCCCCCTCTCTGTCTTTGTCTCTATCTCACCCACCTCGCTCTCTCTTGTCCCTCTCTCTCTCTCACCCCCCCCCCTCTCTCTCATCCCCGTCTGTCTCTCTCGTCCCCCTCTCTCTCATCCCCCTCTCTCTCTCATCCCCCTCTGTCTCTCTTGTCCCCCTCTCTCTCTCATCCCCCCCCCCTCTCTCTCTCTCTCATACCATACACCACACACCATACCATACACCAAACCATATACCATACACCATACCATACACCATACCATATACCATACCACACACCACACCATACACCAAACCATACACCATATAACATACACCACACACCAAACCATACACCAAACCATACACCAAACCATACACCATACACCATATAACATACACCACACACCATACCATACACCATATACCATACACCAAACCATACACCAAACCATACACCATACACCATACCATACACCAAACCATACACCATATACCATACACCATACACCATACCATACACCATATACCATACACCATACACCATACACCATATACCATACACCAAACCACACACCAAACCATACACCATACACCATACCATATACCATACCATACACCAAACCATACACCATACCATATACCATACACCATACACCATATACCATACACCAAACCATACACCAAACACCATACACCATATACCATACACCAAACCATACACCATATACCATACACCAAACCATACACCAAACCATACACCATACCATACACCAAACCATACACCAAACCATACACCAAACCATACACCAAACCATACACCATACCATATACCATACCATACACCAAACCATACACCAAACCATACACCATACACCAAACCATATACCAACCCAACAAATAACTACCATACATATAACTACAGTATAACTACAGTATAACTACCTGACAACTACAGTATTATGACAGTATAACTACAGTATAACTACCATACATATATCTACAGTATAACTACCATACATATAACTACAGTATAACTACAGTATAACTACCATACATATATCTACAGTATAACTACCATACAACTACAGTATTATGACAGTATAACTACAGTATAACTACCATACATATAACTACAGTATAACTACCATACAACTACAGTATTATGACAGTATAACTACAGTATAACTACAGTATAACTACCATACATATAACTACAGTATAACTACAGTGTGGAAGGTATAACTGGTATAACTGCAGTGTGGAAGGTATAACTGGTATAACTGCAGTGTGGAAGGTATAACTGGTATAACTGCAGTGTGGAAGGTATAACTGGTATAACTGCAGTGTGGAAGGTATAACTGCAGTGTGGAAGGTATAACTGGTACAACTGCAGTGTGGAAGGTATAACTGGTATAACTGCAGTGTGGAAGGTATAACTGCAGTGTGGAAGGTATAACTGGTACAACTGCAGTGTGGAAGGTATAACTGGTATAACTGCAGTGTGGAAGGTATAACTGGTATAACTGGTATAACTGCAGTGTGGAAGGTATAACTGGTATAACTGCAGTGTGGAAGGTATAACTGCAGTGTTGCTGGTATAACTGCAGTGTGGAAGGTATAACTGCAGTGTGGAAGGTATAACCGGTATATAACTGCAGTGTGGAAGGTATAACTGCAGTGTGGAAGGTATAACTGGTATAACTGTAGTGTGGAAGGTATAACTGCAGTGTTGCTGGTATAACTGGTATAACTGCAGTGTGGAAGGTATAACTGTAGTGTGGCTGGTATAACTGTTTTCCCCAGCTGGTCTTCTCGTTGGCTGTGAGTAATTTGCTTCTCTCCATCTTGTTCTCGCTCTCGCTCGCTCTCTCGCTCTCGCTCGCTCTCTCTCTCTCTCTCCCGTGCTCTCTCTCTCTCTCTCCCGTGCTCTCTCTCTCTCTCTCCCGTGCTCTCTCTCTCTCTCTCCTGTGCTCTCTCTCTCTCTCCCCGTGCTCTCTCTCTCTCTCTCCCGTGCTCTCTCTCTCTCCCCCGTGCTCTCTCTCTCCCCGTGCTCTCTCTCTCTCCCGTGCTCTCTCTCTCTCCCGTGCTCTCTCTCTCCCCGTGCTCTCTCTCTCTCTCTCCCCCCGTGCTCTCTCTCTCTCTCCCCGTGCTCTCTCTCTCTCTCTCTCCCCCGTGCTCTCTCTCTCTCTCTCCCGTGCTCTCTCTCTCTCTCTCTCTCTCTCCCCGTGCTCTCTCTCTCTCTCTCTCTCGTGCTCTCTCTCTCGTGCTCTCTCTCTCTCTCTCTCGTGCTCTCTCTCTCTCTCTCTCCCCCGTGCTCTCTCTCTCTCTCTCCCGTGCTCTCTCTCTCCGTGCTCTCTCTCTCTCCCCGTGCTCTCTCTCTCTCTCTCTCTCTCTCCCGTGCTCGCTCTCTCTCTCCCTCTCCCGTGCTCTCTCTCTCTCTCCCGTGCTCTCTCTCTCTCTCTCTCTCTCTCTCTCTCTCTCTCTCTCTCTCTCTCTCTCTCTCTCTCTCCCTCTCTCCCTGCTCGCTCTCTCTCTCTCTCTCTGCTCTCTCTCCGTGCTCTCTCTCTCTCTCTCTCTCTCTCTCCCCATGCTCTCTCTCTCCTGCGCTCTCTCTCGCTCTCTCTCCCATGCTCTCTCTCTCTCTCCCATGCTCTCTCTCTCTCTCCCATGCTCTCTCTCTCTCTCTCTCTCTCCCGTGCTCTCTCTCTCCTGCGCTCTCTCTCGCTCTCTCTCTCTCACGCTCCCTTGCGCTCACGCTCTCTCACTAGGTGATCTTCTATGACAGTGACTGGAACCCTACAGTGGACCAGCAGGCTATGGACAGAGCTCACCGCCTGGGTCAGACCAAGCAGGTCACTGTGTACCGTCTGATCTGTCAGCTCACTATAGAGGAGAGGATACTGCAGAGGGCCAAGGAGAAGAGTGAGGTGAGACACTACTTTAGGTCAAGAAGAAGATGGAGCTCACTACGGACATCCTTCAGGATTTAATACGATGAACGAAACACTACTGACATCCTACCAGGGTTTAATGCGACACTCTGCACGGTACTGACATCCTACCAGGGTTTAATACGACACTCCTCGGTACTGACATCCTACCAGGGTTTAATGCGACACTCTGCACGGTACTGACATCCTACCGGGGTTTAATACGACTCTGCACAGTACTGACATCCTACCAGGGTTTAATGCGACACTCTGCACGGTACTGACATCCTACCAGGGTTTAATGCGACACTCTGCACGGTACTGACATCCTACCAGGGTTTAATACGACACTCTGCACAGTACTGACATCCTACCAGGGTTTAATACGACACTCTGCACGGTACTGACATCCTACCAGGGTTTAATACGACACTCTGCACGGTACTGACATCCTACCAGGGTTTAATACGACACTCTGCACGGCAATTTGTAAGTCGCTCTGGATAAGAGCGTCTGCTAAATGACTTAAATGTAAATGTACTGACATCCTACCAGGGTTTAATACGACACTCTGCACAGTACTGACATCCTACCAGGGTTTAATACGACACTCTGCACGGTACTGACATCCTACCAGGGTTTAATGCGACACTCTGCACGGTACTGACATCCTACCAGGGTTTAATGCGACACTCTGCACAGTACTGACATCCTACCAGGGTTTAATACGACACTCTGCACAGTACTGACATCCTACCAGGGTTTAATACGACACTCTGCACGGTACTGACATCCTACCAGGGTTTAATACGACACTCTGCACGGTACTGACATCCTACCAGGGTTTAATGCGACACTCTGCACGGTACTGACATCCTACCAGGGTTTAATACGACACTCTGCACGGTACTGACATCCTACCAGGGTTTAATACGACACTCTGCACGGTACTGACATCCTACCAGGGTTTAATACGACACTCTGCACGGTACTGACATCCTACCAGGGTTTAATACGACACTCTGCACGGTACTGACATCCTACCAGGGTTTAATGCGACACTCTGCACGGTACTGACATCCTACCAGGGTTTAATGCGACACTCTGCAAGGTACTGACATCCTACCAGGGTTTAATGCCACACTCTGCACGGTACTGACATCCTACCAGGGTTTAATACGACACTCTGCACAGTACTGACATCCTACCAGGGTTTAATACGACACTCTGCACAGTACTGACATCCTACCAGGGTTTAATGCGACACTCTGCACGGTACTGACATCCTACCAGGGTTTAATACGACACTCTGCACGGTACTGACATCCTACCAGGGTTTAATACGACACTCTGCACAGTACTGACATCCTACCAGGGTTTAATGCGACACTCTGCACGGTACTGACATCCTACCAGGGTTTAATACGACACTCCTCGGTACTGACATCCTACCAGGGTTTAATACGACACTCTGCACAGTACTGACATCCTACCAGGGTTTAATGCGACACTCTGCACGGTACTGACATCCTACCAGGGTTTAATACGACACTCCTCGGTACTGACATCCTACCAGGGTTTAATGCGACTCTCTGCACGGTTTCTACCTTTTTTTGTAGAGAAACCCTAAAGGCCTTGGTCCTAGTTAACCCTTTGTATCCATGTGTCCTCTCTCTCCTCCATCAGATCCAGAGGATGGTGATCTCTGGGGGGAACTTTAAACCAGACACCCTGAAGCCTAAAGAGGTGGTCAGTCTACTGCTGGACGATGAGGAGCTGGAGAAGAGACGTGAGGGGACTTGTGATTGGTTCCTGTTGTTCCTGTGTGAGAAAGCCCGTTTACTGATTTGTCTGCTACCTCTGTATTGTTTCCCGCAGTGCGCGTTCGTCAGGAAGAGAAGACACAACAGGAGGAGTGCAGCAAGGTGAAGGACCGCAGGAGAAAGAGAGAGAAATACGCTGACAAGGTACAACCTTATGTCACGCCTTTTTAAACAATACTTTTAAGTTTGACCCCCTTTCCACATTTCCACGCTTTGTTATGTTAGACTTATTCTAAAATCGATTCAATATTTTTTTCCCCCTAATTAATCTACACACTATCCAGTAATGACAAAAAAGTAAAGACAGTTATAAAAATGTTTTTTATTTGTTTTTACATTTGCTAATTTATACAAATAAAAAATGAAAACCAATGAAAAACATTCTCACAGTATGATGCTGCCCCCACCATGCTTCACCGTAGGGATGGTGCCAGGTTTCCTCCAGACGTAACCCTTGGCATTCAGAATCTTGTTTCTCATGGTCTGAGAGTCCTTCAGGTGCCTTTTTGGCAAACTCCAAGAGGGCTGTCATGTGCCTTTTACTGAGGAGTGGCTTCCGTCTGGCCAAAAATCTGGAGAAGAAAAAATATATGTATATAATGTCTATTTATTAGTTAGTGAGGGACATTGTGGCTTTTAATCCCACTACTCACGTCAAAGAGCATTATAGCATGGTGCCTCCCTTACAAAGGGAAGAGCAGGAAGTCACTGAAGGTGCTGTGGTTATCCCCGCTGTCAGAGATGACATGTATCTTTAAGGAGATGAGCAGGAAGTCACTGAAGGTGCTGTGGTTATCCCCGCTGTCAGAGACCCATGTATCTTTAAGGAGATGAGCAGGAAGTCACTGAAGGTGCTGTGGTTATCCCCGCTGTCAGAGACCCATGTATCTTTAAGGAGATGAGCAGGAAGTCACTGAAGGTGCTGTGGTTATCCCCGCTGTCAGAGACCCATGTATCTTTAAGGAGATGAGCAGGAAGTCACTGAAGGTGCTGTGGTTATCCCCGCTGTCAGAGACCCATGTATCTTTAAGGAGATGAGCAGGAAGTCACTGAAGGTGCTGTGGTTATCCCCGCTGTCAGAGATCATGTATCTTTAAGGAGATGAGCAGGAAGTCACTGAAGGTGCTGTGGTTATCCCCACTGTCAGAGATCCATGTATCTTTAAGGAGATGAGCAGGAAGCCACTGAAGGTGCTGTGGTTATCCCCGCTGTCAGAGATGACATGTATCTTTAAGGAGATGAGCAGGAAGTCACTGAAGGTGCTGTGGTTATCCCCGCTGTCAGAGATCCATGTATCTTTAAGGAGATGAGCAGGAAGTCACTGAAGGTGCTGTGGTTATCCCCGCTGTCAGAGATCATGTATCTTTAAGGAGATGAGCAGGAAGTCACTGAAGGTGCTGTGGTTATCCCCGCTGTCAGAGATCCATGTATCTTTAAGGAGATGAGCAGGAAGCCACTGAAGGTGCTGTGGTTATCCCCGCTGTCAGAGATCCATGTATCTTTAAGGAGATGAGCAGGAAGCCACTGAAGGTGCTGTGGTTATCCCCGCTGTCAGAGATCCATGTATCTTTAAGGAGATGAGCAGGAAGTCACTGAAGGTGCTGTGGTTATCCCCGCTGTCAGAGATGACATGTATCTTTAAGGAGATGAGCAGGAAGTCACTGAAGGTGCTGTGGTTATCCCCGCTGTCAGAGATCCATGTATCTTTAAGGAGATGAGCAGGAAGTCACTGAAGGTGCTGTGGTTATCCCCGCTGTCAGAGATGACATGTATCTTTAAGGAGATGAGCAGGAAGTCACTGAAGGTGCTGTGGTTATCCCCGCTGTCAGAGATCCATGTATCTTTAAGGAGATGAGCAGGAAGTCACTGAAGGTGCTGTGGTTATCCCCGTTGTCAGAGATCCATGTATCTTTAAGGAGATGAGCAGGAAGTCACTGAAGGTGCTGTGGTTATCCCCGCTGTCAGAGATCCATGTATCTTTAAGGAGATGAGCAGGAAGTCACTGAAGGTGCTGTGGTTATCCCCGCTGTCAGAGATCCATGTATCTTTAAGGAGATGAGCAGGAAGTCACTGAAGGTGCTGTGGTTATCCCCGCTGTCAGAGATCCATGTATCTTTAAGGAGATGAGCAGGAAGTCACTGAAGGTGCTGTGGTTATCCCCGCTGTCAGAGATCCATGTATCTTTAAGGAGATGAGCAGGAAGTCACTGAAGGTGCTGTGGTTATCCCCGCTGTCAGAGATCCATGTATCTTTAAGGAGATGCGTGAATCTGAAGGAGTACACTTCCTACAGAGAAAGATTCAGCACCGTCTCTCATATACATTGTTATTAATGCTGCACTCTAGCCGGAGGGCATATACACCAGTTTATTAGGTACACCCATCTAGTACCGGACTGGACCCCCCTTTGCCTCCACAATAGCCTGAATTATTCAGAACATGGAAACGATGCTCAATTAGTATCAAGGGACCTAACGTGTGCCAGGAAAACCCCCACACCGTTACACCACCGCCACCAGCCCGTACCGTTGACACCAGGCAGGATGGGACCATGGTCTGATGCTGTTTACCCCAAATCCTGACTGTCATCTGCATGATGCAACGGGAACTGGGATTCATCAGACCAGGCAGTGTTTTCTTCCCCATTCCTCAGTTGTCCAGTGTTGGTGATGGCGTTGCCCACTGGAGCCTCTTCTTCTTGTGTTTAGCTGATAGGAGTGGAACCCGGTGTGGTCGTCTGCTGCAATAACCCATCCCTGACAAGGACAGACGACTTGTGTGTTCTGAGATGCCGTTCTGTACACTACTGTTGTACCGCGCTGTTATTTGTCTGTTTTTGTCCCACCTGTTAGCTTCCACGATTCTTGCCATTCTCCTTGGACCTCTCTCATCAACGAGCAGTTTTCACCCACGGGACTGCCAATAACAGGATGTTTGTTTGTTTGACGCACCGTTCTCAATAAACTCTAGACACTGTCATGCGTGAAAAGCCCAGGAGGCCGTCCGGTTATGATGTATAGGAACCGGTGCGCCTGGCACCAACGGTCATACCACGCTCAGTCACGTAGTCACTCGTTTGGTCCATTCTAACGTTCAGTCCAACAGTAACTGAATGCCTTGATGCCTGTTTTCCTGCTTTATATATCAAGCCACGGCCACGTGTGACTCTGTCTGTAGGAGCTATACATTTTCATGAACGGTGTACCTAATATAGTGTATATTATATGGTGTTAGTGTGGTCAGGACCTGTAGTTGTGCTGTAGGCCTTGCCGATGTTGCTGATCACTGTAGTCAAGACCACTGTAGTTTCCTACACATCCGGAATCAGTCAAACCAGCAGAAAAGGCCACCATTGCCCTGGCTGTGAACCATTGCCCTGGCTGTGAACCATTGCCCTGGCTGTGAACCATTGGCCTGGCTGTGAACCATTGGCCTGGCTGTGAACCATTGGCCTGGCTGTGAACCATTGGCCTGGCTGTGAACCATTGCCCTGGCTATGAACCATTGGCCTGGCTGTGAACCATTGGCCTGGCTGTGAACCATTGCCCTGGCTGTGAACCATTGCCCTGGCTGTGAACACAACAGAAAAGGCCACCATTGCCCTGGCTATGAACCATTGCCCTGGCTGTGAACCATTGGCCTGGCTGTGAACCATTGCCCTGGCTGTGAACCATTGGCCTGGCTGTGAACCATTGCCCTGGCTGTGAACCATTGGCCTGGCTGTGAACCATTGCCCTGGCTGTGAACCATTGCCCTGGCTGTAAACCATTGCCCTGGCTGTAAACCATTGGTCTGGCTGTGAACCATTGCCCTGGCTGTGAACCATTGCCCTGGCTGTGAACCATTGGCCTGGCTGTAAACCATTGGCCTGGCTGTAAACCATTGGCCTGGCTGTAAACCATTGCCCTGGCTGTAAACCATTGCCCTGGCTGTGAACCATTGGCCTGGTTGTGAACCATTGCCCTGGCTGTGAACCATTGGCCTGGCTGTGAACCATTGGCCTGGCTGTGAACCATTGGCCTGGCTGTGAACCATTGCCCTGGCTGTGAACCATTGCCCTGGCTGTGAACCATTGCCCTGGCTGTGAACACAACAGAAAAGGCCACCATTGCCCTGGCTATGAACCATTGCCCTGGCTATGAACCATTGCCCTGGCTGTGAACCATTGCCCTGGCTGTGAACCATTGCCCTGGCTGTGAACCATTGCCCTGGCTGTGAACCATTGCCCTGGCTGTGAACCATTGCCCTGGCTGTGAACCATTGCCCTGGCTGTGAACCATTGCCCTGGCTGTGAACCATTGGCCTGGCTGTGAACACAACAGAAAAGGCCACCATTGCCCTGGCTGTGAACCATTGCCCTGGCTATGAACACAACAGAAAAGGCCACCATTGCCCTGGCTATGAACCATTGCCCTGGCTATGAACCATTGCCCTGGCTGTGAACCATTGCCCTGGCTGTGAACCATTGCCCTGGCTGTGAACCATTGCCCTGGCTGTGAACCATTGCCCTGGCTGTGAACCATTGCCCTGGCTGTGAACCATTGCCCTGGCTGTGAACCATTGCCCTGGCTGTGAACCATTGCCCTGGCTGTGAAGACAACATACAAAAAATGTGTTCTTTCTGATGAGTGGAAAGTCAGCATTATGATTTACGCTAGCATTAATCATGTTACACAATCAAAGATAAAATCCCACATATTTTTCCTGTCTGGAATAGTAATAACCTTTCAGTTGGTTTACTTGTATTCTCTCTCTGCAGCTCCTCCACCTCCCTCTCTCTAAAACAAAAAGAAAAGGACAAAAACAAATACCAAAAGTTACTGTCAGTTCACTAAAATGTTACCCAGCTTAAACTTTAACTCTTTTATTACCTGCATTTCTGTCTCTTCAGCTACTCCGTCTCACCAGCACCTGGCCTCAAACTGTTTACAGGCACAGATCAAATCAAATGTATTTATAAAGCCCTTCGTACATCAGCTGATATCTCAAAGTGCTGTACAGAAACCCAGCCTAAAACCCCAAACAGCAAGCAATGCCGGTGTGGAAGCACGTTGGCTAGGAAAAACTCCCTAGAAAGGCCAAAACCTAGGAAGAAACCTAGAGAGGAACCAGGCTATGTGGGGTGGCCAGTCCTCTTCTGGCTGTGCCGGGTGGAGATTATAACAGAACATGGCCAAGATGTTCAGAAATGACCAGCATGGTCAAATAATAGGTCTGGGACAGGTAGTACGTCCGGTGAACAGGTCAGGGTTCCATAGCCGCAGGCAGAACAGTTGAAACTGGAGCAGCAGCACGGCCAGGTGGACTGGGGACAGCAAGGAGTCATCATGCCAGGTAGTCCTGAGGCATAGTCCTAGGGCTCAGGTCCTACGAGAGAAAGAAAGAAAGAGAATTAGAGGGAGCATACTTAAATTCACACAGGACACTGGATAAGACAGGAGAAGTACTCCAGATATAACAAACTGACCCTAGCCCCGCGACACAAACTATTGCAGCATAAATACTAGAGGCTGAGATAGGTGGGGTCAGGAGACACTGTGGCCCCATCCGATGATACCCCCGGACAGGGCCAAACAGGAAGGATATAACCCCACCCACTTTGCCAAAGCACAGCCCCCACACCACTAGAGTGATATCTTCAACCACCAACTTACCATCCTGAGACAAGGCCGAGTATAGCCCACAAAGATCTCCGCCACGGCACAACCCAAGGGGGGGCGCCAACCCAGACAGGAAGATCACGTCAGTGACTCAACCCACTCAAGTGACGCACCCCTCCTAGGGACGGCATGAAAGAGCACCAGTAAGCCAGTGACTCAGCCCCTGTAATAGGGTTAGAGGCAGAGAATCCCAGTGGAAAGAGGGGAACCGGCCAGGCAGAGACAGCAAGGGCGGTTCGTTGCTCCAGAGCCTTTCCGTTCACCTTCCCACTCCTGGGCCAGACTACACTCAATCATATGACCTACTGAAGAGATGAGTCTTCAGTAAAGACTTAAAGGCTGAGACAGACATTCCATAAATGGAGCTCTATAGGAGAAAGCCCTGCCTCCAGCTGTTTACCTAGAAATTCTAGGGACAATTAGGAGGCCTGCGTCTTGTGACCGTAGCGTACGTGTAGGTATATACGGTAGGACCAAATCATTGCTCAGATACATGAGCAAAGTTAAAACCGTAACTTGTCGCTTGTCTTCTTGTTTAATACCTGTGTTCCCACACTCACTGACCGCCACTCTTTCCTCCAACACTAAAATCTCAGTATCTCACTATCTGCTCACCTGCCAGGTCCTCAGTGTCCTTCAGTCTGACCTCCATGTTCCTCAGCCTTGGAGCCAGTCAGCTCCACTCTCTGTTCCACCACTATGTCTCTGAGCTCCTTCAGCCCAGTCAAGATGGTGGTTTGGCCAGTCGTCTGTTTGTGGGTCGTCTCTGTAGCTTCAGTACCTTGGCTCTCGATCAAACTCTCTCTGAGTCAGCCAATGTGGGAGAATTTGACATATTTAACAAAGCTAAGGTCTGTGGTAAAGCTGACCACCTAGCGTGCCATTGTAATCTGATGCTGAAAACGTCTATGGGAAAATGGAGCCTGTTATGTAGGTGAAGGTCTTCATCCTCATTAAATCTGTTGAGATTTTTGTTTCCACGCTTGTCACTGAAACACAGCCAAGTGCTTTATTAAAAGGTGTTTTGACTTTTGATCTATTTGTCTTTTACGACCCAAGTCCATTCAGATCTGAGAGGAGTTCATATCTTTCATATAACACCATCCCTATAACCCCCCTCTCTCCCCCTCTCTCTCTCCCCCTCTCGCTCGCTCTCTCTCCCCCTCTCCCTCGCTCTCTCTCCCCCTCTGTCCCCCCCCTCTCGCTCTCTGTCTCCTCGCTTTCTGTCTCCCCCCTCGCTCTCTGTCTCTCTCTCCCTGTCTCCATACAGAGAAAGAAGGATGACGAGGACCCTAAGGATCCTAAGAGGAGGAAAGACGTGAACCTGGTCATCCCTTACAACCTGTCTGCAGACAACTCTAACCTCTCAGCCGACGGAGATGATTCATTCATCAGTGTAGACATGGACGACTCTGCCATGCCTAGTCCCTTCAGTGAGGTGAGAGAGGGAGGGAGCTTTGACCTGAGTGTCTGCAACCTCTGAACTTACTGACTTACTCTTCAACCTTCTATTGGTCTTTCTCTGGGTTGTTCTTCCCTCTATCTTTTGTCTCCATTGTGGACACTGCTATTCCCTTTCACCTCATACTTGTATCTCTTCTTCTCTCTCCACCTCCTTTGTGCCCCATTCTTGGCATTCCTGGCCCCTCTCCTGGCCCCTTCTTCCTCCTCCTGTTCTTCCTCCTCTTCCTCACCCTAACCCCCAGGTGTGTGCATCTCTCCTGTCTCTCCCTGGTCAGATCTCTCTGAGTAGTGAGCTCCAGCCCAGCTCCCTACCTCCAGACCAGGACCCAGACCAGGACCCAGATCCAGACCAGGATGAGAGCAGTAGTGACATGCTAGTCATCGTA
Source organism: Oncorhynchus keta (assembly GCF_023373465.1). Classification (NCBI taxonomy): domain Eukaryota; kingdom Metazoa; phylum Chordata; class Actinopteri; order Salmoniformes; family Salmonidae; genus Oncorhynchus; species Oncorhynchus keta. The sequence continues at coordinate 42,225,100 of NC_068428.1, forward strand.
GACGACCCTGTGTCTTCAGCACCACAGTCCAGGGCCACCAACTCGCCTGTCAGCGTGTCCGGATCTATGTCGGACAACATGAACGGTAAGACGATGACAGTTAATCAATCGTCAGGCAATCAATTAAAGAATCAGTCCGTCAGTCAGTTTAGGCAATCAATGAACACAGGACTGATTGGTCAATCCATCCATCCGTCAGTCAGTTTAGGCAATCAATGAACACAGGACTGATTGGTCAATCCATCCATCCGTCAGTCAGTTTAGGCAATCAATGAACACAGGACTGATTGGTCAGTCAATCCATCCATCAATACATTTGTCAATCAATGAACATCTGAGTGATTGTAGTACTTGACGCTATCCTGTACAACGTGGGTGGTCCGATGTGGGTGGTCCAACGTGGGCGGTCCGTGTTTTGTGATTGGGTGATATGTGTTCAACTCGAAGACGAAGGTTCTTCAAAGGTCAAGTGATGAATCATGCATTATCATCTACTCTGGCACCTGGTGAATAGCTTTTGAGCTCGCACAGTAGTAGCATCAAAATCTCTAAACAGGTTTGACACACCGTTGAGGTCAACGACACGACATAGTGGTGACGAGGTCAACGACACGACATAGTGGTGACGAGGTCAACGACACGACATAGTGGTGACGAGGTCAACGACACGACATAGTGGTGACGAGGTCAACGACACGACATAGTGGTGACGAGGTCAACGACACGACATAGTGGTGACGAGGTCAACGACACGACATAGTGGTGACGAGGTCAACGACACGACATAGTGGTGACGAGGTCAACGACACGACATAGTGGTGACGAGGTCAACGACAACGACATAGTGGTGACGAGGTCAACGACACGACATAGTGGTGACGAGGTCAACGACACGACATAGTGGTGACGAGGTCAACGACACGACATAGTGGTGACGAGGTCAACGACACGACATAGTGGTGACGAGGTCAACGACAACGACATAGTGGTGACGAGGTCAACGACAACGACATAGTGGTGACGGGGTCAACGACAACGACATAGTGGTGACGGGGTCAACGACACGACATAGTGGTGACGAGGTCAACGACACGACATAGTGGTGACGAGGTCAACGACAACGACATAGTGGTGACGAGGTCAACGACAACAACATAGTGGTGACGAGGTCAACGACACGACATAGTGGTGACGAGGTCAACGACACGACATAGTGGTGACGAGGTCAACGACACGACATAGTGGTGACGAGGTCAACGACACGACATAGTGGTGACGAGGTCAACGACACGACATAGTGGTGACGAGGTCAACGACACGACATAGTGGTGACGAGGTCAACGACACGACATAGTGGTGACGAGGTCAACGACACGACATAGTGGTGACGAGGTCAACGACAACGACATAGTGGTGACAAGGTCAGTCGGGAGAGGTAGGCCCTAATCAGTGTGACTGGCTAGCTGAAAGGTGATGATCTCCTCTTTATTTAGATCACAGTAGTATTATCTCTGAGTGAGTCTGTTTCCCTATATGTTTGCAATACCTGATTATTTGAGCCCGTGCCATTTTGAATTTGCTGAACGCTATCAATAATAACTCAGAAATGTGATTTACGGTGCTCACAGTTTTCTGTTAGGTACATTATGGCCCTAGGTCTATGTTCCTCTTGTGTTTTCTGTCCAATGGTTTCTTGGAAGAATTAGGTCAATTTAAAATCTGACCTCTCTGACGTACTTCCAAAGTGATCAAATGAACAATATTTCAAACGAGCATGAATGATTTAGCTGCTTTAGTTCTGGCCCAGGAGACTCTAGCGAAATCCAATCGTCCTTTTGGGAAACTGTACAATCAGAACCAGTCCCAGAATAACACATTCTAGAAAATAAAGTTGTTGGAGTTGTCATGGTGATGTGTTTGTGCCAATAGAATGAGTGATGACTCTGTGCTAATGAGAAGAGGGATGTAGTTTAGTCGACTGGGCTGGGGGGTTGATGGTTAGGGACTAGAGGGCTGTAGTGTAGTCGACTGGGCTGGAGGGTTGATGGTTAGGGACTAGATGAGGGCTGTAGTGTAGTCGACTAGGTTGGAGGTTTGATGGTTAGGGACTAGATGAGGGCTGTAGTGTAGTCGACTAGGTTGGAGGTTTGATGTTAGGGACTAGATGAGGGATGTAGTGTAGTCGACTAGGTTGGAGGGTTGATGTTAGGGACTAGATGAGGGATGTAGTTTAGTCGACTGGGGTTGGAGGGTTGATGGTTAGGGACTAGATGAGGGCTGTAGTGTAGTCGACTGGGGTTGGAGGGTTGATGGTTAGGGACTAGATGAGGGCTGTAGTTTAGTCGACTGGGGTTGGAGGGTTGATGGTTAGGGACTAGATGAGGGATGTAGTTTAGTCGACTGGGGTTGGAGGGTTGATGGTTAGGGACTAGATGAGGGCTGTAGTGTAGTCGACTAGGTTGGAGGTTTGATGATTAGGGACTAGATGAGGGATGTAGTTTAGTCGACTGGGGTTGGAGGGTTGATGGTTAGGGACTAGATGAGGGATGTAGTTTAGTCGACTGGGGTTGGAGGGTTGATGGTTAGGGACTAGATGAGGGCTGTAGTGTAGTCGACTAGGTTGGAGGTTTGATGTTAGGGACTAGATGAGGGATGTAGTGTAGTCGACTAGGTTGGAGGGTTGATGTTAGGGACTAGATGAGGGCTGTAGTGTAGTCGACTAGGTTGGAGGGTTGATGGTTAGGGACTAGATGAGGGATGTAGTTTAGTCGACTGGGGTTGGAGGGTTGATGTTAGGGACTAGATGAGGGATGTAGTTTAGTCGACTGGGGTTGGAGGGTTGATGGTTAGGGACTAGATGAGGGCTGTAGTGTAGTCGACTAGGTTGGAGGTTTGATGTTAGGGACTAGATGAGGGATGTAGTGTAGTCGACTAGGTTGGAGGGTTGATGATTAGGGACTAGATGAGGGCTGTAGTGTAGTGGGCTGGGGTTGGAGGGTTGATGTTAGGGACTAGATGAGGGCTGTAGTGTAGTCGACTAGGTTGGAGGTTTGATGATTAGGGACTAGATGAGGGATGTAGTGTAGTCGACTAGGTTGGAGGTTTGATGATTAGGGACTAGATGAGGGATGTAGTGTAGTCGACTAGGTTGGAGGGTTGATGGTTAGGGACTAGATGAGGGATGTAGTGTAGTCGACTAGGTTGGAGGGTTGATGGTTAGGGACTAGATGAGGGCTGTAGTGTAGTCGACTGGGTTGGAGGGTTGATGGTTAGGGACTAGATGAGGGCTGTAGTGTAGTCGACTAGGTTGGAGGTTTGATGTTAGGGACTAGATGAGGGATGTAGTGTAGTCGACTAGGTTGGAGGGTTGATGGTTAGGGACTAGATGAGGGATGTAGTGTAGTCGACTGGGTTGGAGGGTTGATGGTTAGGGACTAGATGAGGGCTGTAGTGTAGTCGACTAGGTTGGAGGTTTGATGTTAGGGACTAGATGAGGGATGTAGTGTAGTCGACTAGGTTGGAGGGTTGATGTTAGGGACTAGATGAGGGCTGTAGTGTAGTCGACTAGGTTGGAGGGTTGATGGTTAGGGACTAGATGAGGGATGTAGTTTAGTCGACTGGGGTTGGAGGGTTGATGGTTAGGGACTAGATGAGGGCTGTAGTGTAGTCGACTAGGTTGGAGGTTTGATGTTAGGGACTAGATGAGGGCTGTAGTGTAGTCGACTAGGTTGGAGGTTTGATGATTAGGGACTAGATGAGGGCTGTAGTGTAGTCGACTGGGGTTGGAGGGTTGATGGTTAGGGACTAGATGAGGGCTGTAGTGTAGTCGACTGGGGTTGGAGGGTTGATGGTTAGGGACTAGATGAGGGCTGTAGTGTAGTCGACTAGGTTGGAGGGTTGATGTTAGGGACTAGATGAGGGCTGTAGTGTAGTCGACTAGGTTGGAGGGTTGATGTTAGGGACTAGATGAGGGATGTAGTGTAGTCGACTGGGCTGGAGGGTTGATGGTTAGGGACTAGATGAGGGCTGTAGTGTAGTCGACTGGGCTGGGGACTAGGGGATTACACTAAAGAGGGAGATTGTAGCATGTAGACTACTATATCATGCAGAAAGCAGGGTGAGGTAAGTGGGAGAGAAGAAGAGGGAGATGAGATCGAGGATGGAGGGAGAGTTGAGATGATTGGAGGGAGATGAGATGGAGTAAGGGAGGAATGCATACTCTGAGTGGAGAAGTTGTGGTATATTACAGTCTGTCATGGGGAAAGAGGGAGAGGAGGAGGGTGATGTCTGAACCACAGCGTCTGGATCAGAACCCAGAGATTAAGAAATTATTTGGGCTGCAACCTCAGAGAAAAGGAGGAGAGGAGAGAATTGGGCCAATCATCAGACACACTGGAACACACTGGAAAAGGAGATCGTCTGCCACGGTTGTATGGAGTACTTGTTAAAGTCTTAGAAAGATGATGTAACAGGGTTGTACTATATATTATCGTAGATGTGAAGCGTTAGTCAATCAATTAAATGTATTTATAAAACCCTTTTTACATCAGCCAATGTCTCAAAGTGCTGTACAGAAACCCAGGATAAAACCCCAAACAGCAAGCAATGCAGATTTTAGAAGCACCGTGGCTAGGAAAAACTCCCTAGAGAGGAACCAGGCTCTGATGGGTGGCCAGTCCTCTTCTGGTTGTGTCGGGTGGAGATTATAACAGAACATGGCCAAGATGTTCAAATGTTCATAGATGACCAGCAGGAGATTATAACAGAACATGGCCAAGATGTTCAAATGTTCATAGATGACCAGCAGGAGATTATAACAGAACATGGCCAAGATGTTCAAATGTTCATAGATGACCAGCAGGAGATTATAACAGAACATGGCCAAGATGTTCAAATGTTCATAGATGATCAGCAGGAGATTATAACAGAACATGGCCAAGATGTTCAAATGTTCATAGATGACCAGCAGGAGATTATAACAGAACATGGCCAAGATGTTCAAATGTTCATAGATGACCAGCAGGAGATTATAACAGAACATGGCCAAGATGTTCAAATGTTCATAGATGACCAGCAGGAGATTATAACAGAACATGGCCAAGATGTTCAAATGTTCATAGATGACCAGCAGGAGATTATAACAGAACATGGCCAAGATGTTCAAATGTTCATAGATGACCAGCAGGAGATTATAACAGAACATGGCCAAGATGTTCAAATGTTCATAGATGACCAGCAGGAGATTATAACAGAACATGGCCAAGATGTTCAAATGTTCATAGATGACCAGCAGGAGATTATAACAGAACATGGCCAAGATGTTCAAATGTTCATAGATGACCAACAGGATCAGATAATAATAATCCCAGTGGTTGTCGAGGATGCAACAGGTCAGCACCTCAGGAGTAAATGTCAGTTGGCTTTTCGTAGCCGATCATTCAGAGTTACAGACAACAGGTGTGGTAGAGGGTCCAAAACAGCAGGTCCAGGACAAGGTAGTCCAGTGAACAGGTCCGGGTTCCATAGCCGCAGGCAGAACAGTTGAAACTGCTGGAGCAGCAGCACGGCCAGGTGGACTGGGGACAGCAAGGAGTCATCAGGCCAGGTAGTCCTGAGGCATGGTCCTAGTGCTCAGGTACTCAGAGAGAGCAGCATAAATACTGGAGGCTGAGACAGGAGGCGTTGGGAGACACCGTGGCCCTGACCGACGATACCCCCGGACAGGGCCAAACAGGCAGGATATAACCCCACGCACTTTGCCAAATACAGCCCCACACCACTAGAGGGATATCTTCAACTACCCTGAGACAAGGCGGAAAGATAGGTAGGAGCAAGCCCATGTAATGCTTTGTAGGTTAGCAGTAAAACCTTGAAATTAGCCCTAGCCTTAACAGGAAGCAAGTGTAGAGAGGCTAGCACTGGAGTAATGTGATCACATTTTTTGGGGTTCTAGTCAAGATTCTAGTGCTTTATCCGGTTGCTGGAAAGTAGAGCTTTACAGTAGTCTAATCAAGAAGTGACAGAAGCATGGATGATAATCTTTGGATATAAAGTTTCTGATTTTTGCAATGTTACGAAGATGGAAATAAGCTGTCCTTGAAATAGTCTTGATATGTTCGTCAAAAGAGAGATCAGGGTCCAGAGTAACACTGAGGTCCATCACAATTTTATTTGAGTTGACTGTACAACCATCAAGATTAATTGTCAGATCCAACAGAAGATCTCTTTCTTTGGACCGAGAACAAGCATCTCTGTTATGTCCGAGTTTAAAAGTAGAACATTTGCCGCCATCCACTTCCTTATGTCTGAAACACAGGCTTCCACGGAGGGCTATTTTGGGGCTTCACCGTATTTCATCTAAATGTACAGCTGTGTATCGTCCGCATAGCAGTGAAAGTTAACATTTGTTTCCGAATGACATCACCAAGAGTTAAAATATACAGTGAAAACAAAAGTGGTCCTAAAACAGAACCTTGAGGAACACAGAAATGTCAAAGACAAACCATCCACAGGGACAAACTGATATCTTTCTGACAGATAAGATCTAAACCAGGCCAGAACATGGCTGGTTTATTTGGGTTTGGGCCAATTTGGGTTTCCAATCTGTGGCGATCGATGGTATCAAAAGCAGCACTAATGTCTAGGAGCACGAGGACAGATGTAGAGCCTTGGTCTGACACCAATTAAAGGTAATTTACCACCTTCCCAAGTGCAGTCTCAGTGCACCAGACTGAAGCGTTTCGTATACATTGTCTTCAGGAAGGCAGTGAGTTACTGCGCAACAGCTTTTTCAAAGTATTTTGAGAGGAATGGAAGATTCGATATAGGCTGATCATTTTTTCT
>NC_068428.1:42236942-42276942 GCF_023373465.1 Oncorhynchus keta
AGACACCCTCATCGCTTCCACCAATCACCTCGTCCTTCCATTAGTACCCTCCTCAGTGGACAGCCTCCAGTGTGTGTGTGTGTGTGTGTTGTGACCAAGAGTATTAGAGTATTTCAAAGTGGTTTCTCTGTGACGAAAATAGACTTGGTTTTCTGTCTAAATACGGAGAAGCGACCTGTCGGTGCTGTATTGAGAGCTCTGTCTCCAGCAGACAGACGGGCGCTCGGGCTTTAAGGCAACACCTTACAGCAACAATGCATCCACGCATTTAAGTGTTTCTGACACAGACTGCTCTCTCCACTGAGCCATCTCATCCGTTAGATAAAACACGTGTTTAGCGTTAGGTCATATGTGTAAAACCCGTAGTGATGCAGGAACTACTCTTCTCTGCATTTCAACAACAGAATGTAAATTCGTACCAAACGTACTAAAAACGGACTGCTTTTTTTAATTATAGTTCTTATTTTTATATTTATAGACCAACCGATGTTGTCACAGCGACCCATATCAAAATGGCAAATTTGAATACCGTTTTGAAAAAAAAGCCTCTCTCTCTCTCCTTTCTCCATAGAGTTTATCCCATCACAATGATAAATGAAGGAATTATAATATATATATTTTCTGATGAGAACTGATTGAAGGGGTGTTTTGAATTCCAAAGTGGTGATCACTGCTTAATAAAGATCTGTTGCTGATCTGTTTGTGTACAACTCTCGTGTGCTTCTGAAATGACACCCTGTTCACTGTACCGTGCCCTACTTTTTGATTCAACTCTGGCCAAAAGTAGTACACTATTTCAGGAATAGGATGCCATTTCAGTTGCAACTTAATATGGGCGTCCTTTAAAACTGAACATGGATTGTAATATGTACCATAGAACTGAAGTTAATTTAAAAGTTGGTCATAATTTATCAGAATTCATGTCAACATTGTAAAAAATAAAAATAAAAAATTGTAATTGATGCCATTTTTATTTTTAAAAAACAGAAAGAGTTATACTTCTGCTCAGAGTCTTTTGTCTTTGTGATGTCATTCAGTGATGTTTTGGGGTATGTTGACTCATGTTAATTAAAAGTTGTTGAACTAGGGTTGACAAATCCTGGTAACTTTTCCACATTTCCCCGATTTTTATTTTTTTTATTTGTTTTAATTTATTTTTTTTCCCCCAGAAGTACCGGTTGGAGGGTTCTCTGAATTTCTGCTTTGTCATTCCCTCGTAAGGATTTCTAGAAAACCGGGGAAAGTTTGGGAAAGTTAGCGTAATTGTGCAACCCTATGTGGAACCAAGCACTATGTCTAGTTTTGAACGTTTGTTCTGTGTTGGATACTATAGTGTGATGATGAAATCTCTTCTCCTATAACATGTAAATAAAAAAATTGAGGGCGACATGTGTTGGCCCCTGGTTGGTTCTTCCCCCAGTTTGCCTGTCTATTTTTATAGGTCATGTGTAAATATGAATACAAAGCTGTCGTTTTACTAACCGGAGAAGCCAATTCAAAATAAAAGATTGATTAATCAACTTGTGTTGTGATGATGCGTTTAGTGGTAGATGCACTGGACATGTACAGTAGGCCTACTGTAAAACATTTCTTAGGTCAGAAACAGTTTACTACAGATGCAAGCTTAGACGCACTTCAACCAAGGAGAGTTTGAATGAGTACCTCCGATCACCGTGCTCTTTCAGCTGCTCTTGACTTTCACATATTACACAACCCATCTACTGCTATGTGTCTCATATAGCCAGCCCTGCAGAGGTTTTGTTTTTAGTCGTACAGTCTGTTCCCGTGGGAGTGTTGGCTGTCATCTTGGTAGCAGGGTTTTGTAAAGTCAGCTAGTGCAGCACTGTGGTCCTACGGTCTAGCCAAGCTGAGAGTCCAAAATGACACAATATTCTGAATATAGTGCACTACTTTAAACCAGATCCCTAAAAGCCCTGGTCGGATGTGAAGCCAGAGCAGATTGTACTGGACATATGTAATGCAGTCGTCTGACCTTTTGGGTGTTAATGTCCAGGGTGAGAGAGACAAAGTACAGTAGCTTTTCTCTTGGTAATGTTATTGAACTCCATCCTTTCAGAGAAGTGGAAGGGTTTGTCCACTGTGTCATATTCAAGCATGATTGGAATTTTTGATCTCGAGGATACCAGTTATCTAATCTGGAATGTTATGAAACCCCTAAGATTGGTCAATTCCAAAATCCTTTGTAAGCTATGGGCATCCTTGTAATGGTCAAGTTAAGAGGATTTCCTCAATGTTTACATGTGTACCTGTTACCCTGAGACAGTTCCTGCCTCCTTCCGTTGTAACTCAAAATGGCAATTCTTCTGAAGAGAGAAATTCCCATCTAAAGTGTTCTAGAACCAGTATGAGGTTCTCTGTTCTAGAGTATTGGCCTCAGGTGCTGTTGATGAGTCCATTTCCTTCCTGATGCTTTAACCTATCAGAGAGCTGCAGATTCTAACCACAGGACTTCCAGGGATCCACCTTTACCAGAGAATGGACCTAGTCTGATTTGAGTCACAGCCAAAAGGACACCGTGTGCCAGCTAATATTAGAGAGCACTGTGTTTGTGTTCAGCAGCCAAGGGGCGCACTGTGTGGTGTACTCTTGAGGTGTATTTGGTTGACACCTTTGTGTTCTGGTGAGATGTGTGTAAATATGCATTTGGTCAACGCCTTGTAATGAGCACTGTACTGTCTGTATATGTTCCCTCAGCTGGCATAGTTTTATCCAAACATGGCGCCAATGGGTTCATCACCTGGTCCTATTTTACAGTCTACTGCCGTGGTTGTATAGGAGCACTGGTATCGGCCTCATACAATGTTGAGGCTACAATATGGATGGTGGGAGATCGGAACACTGCCTACTCACAGCTAGGGACCATGATTAGAAATGGAAACAGCAACACAAAGGATGTTTGGACCATTTAATTGGTGGGATCTGCTAAGCAACTGGATTTAACTTTGCTATAAAACCCAACCTTCTACAACAAAGGTGTAATGTAACATCAGCCAGTTTAGTTGGTAAATGAGTGACAATAGCTTAAATAAAAATAGACACCAGGTAGTAAGTAGTTACATCAGTATTTCATTCATGACATGACACTGAACCATTAAAGTAGTGCCCCATTTAAACCTGAAACACAGTAGTGATGACCCCATTTAAACCTGAAACACAGTAGTGATGACCCCATTTAAACCTGAAACACAGTAGTGATGACCCCATTTAAACCTGAAACACAGTAGTGCCTAAAACAGAACTGTCTGGCTTGACAAAGTAACTTCACACTAACTAAATATTCATGCTTGGGTAAATAATAATAATAATAATAAGGCAGGGACTCAACTCAAAAGTGCATGCTTCCTTTTATACCTCTTCTTATGGCATCAGGTTAACAGTGGATGGAATAAGACAAGCTACACCATTACAGGTTTTACAAATACACAAAGGACTGGAACACATCTGTTTGAATGAATTTAGAGACTGACTTGGGCCTCTGTTACAGATAACACATTTACACTAAGGCTTGTATCTCAAATGGCACCCTGTTCCCTACATCAGACACTACTTCATATGTACTAGGGTACCAATAGGAGAGCCCCTAATCGTAGTATAGATGGAAGGGTATGTATGATATGGGCTACTGGGCCCCTAGCAGGTATGGCACTAGGGCCAGAGCAGCAGCCTCGATGGAGAACAGGTGTGGGTCGTCCACGTGAGGGCAGCTCCTCCTCATGAACTCAGCCAGGCGGAGAAGATACTCCAGGTTGTGACCCGTCTTGCCCTGCCTGGTGGCGATCTGGTGCCCTATCACCTCAGGGCTGGCGGGCCCCAGGAAGAGTGGGTTGTCTGGGGTAGCAATGTAGAGGAGAGCCTGTTGGGTCTGGTTGGATTGGTCATCCTCGGGGATGAAGTCTACGAGCTTGGTGATGTAGCCGCCGCACACAGCCTCGCGCACATTCAAATACTTAAGGGACTCCTCGACCTGGGAACCAGTCACCTCGAAGGCCACGCCCCAGGTAGTTGCCTATTGGAAGCAAGATGACAGACTTCATTCAAGCTGACATTTTGTCAAGAGGAACAGCTAGAGATGTCTGTTAAACAGGTCGTTCGTTCAAAGATGAAAACAAGTGGATATGTGGCATTAATAAATATGGAAATGAGTGATAAGGTTTGAGTTCTGTTGTGTGGAAAGTACATAACTAACTTAAACACACCCCCCCACCCCCCCCCTCCCCAAAAAGGCATAATTTAGGAAGTCCCACTCACGTCATCATCCTCAATCAGCGTCACCACTCTTCCGGGCTGCGTAGGAAAGAAAAATGGGTCAGCAACAACAAGACGAAAGCAACAGTTATTATCTATGTAGCCAAGTTGTACAGCGGCCACATCAGGGCGTGGTATCAAATCATACTGATGCAACAAACAATACGTTATTATGGTAATAGGACAAAAACATTGATATTCATCTTACTAGGTCATCATTTCCACGATGGAAGTTGTCTCCGTGCCAGAAGCGTCTCTTGTAGCCGTGGATGTATCCGACCTGGCTTCTCTTGTATTTGAAGTCCGGCTTCCACACCAGAGATCCGTATCCGAAGATCCATAGACTAGTCAGGCTGGTCTTACCGGCGATGATATCTTTAGGCTTCATTATGGTTGGTAAACTACTTTTGATTTTCAAATGAAGCGATGGTAAAAATTCAAAGAAAAAACCAATTCTATAATAAGAATAAAATTGGGTTGATGATTAAATTTATTAGCTAACTCGGTAATGTTAGCTTCTTCCTTCGATCAAGGAGGAGCGGTATAGGTTGGCTCACAGTGATACCGCGGACGGACTTTGAGCCCAACTGCTTGGCAGTTGTGAAGATGGAGTATCGGAGTCCGTTTTGCTTTGCACGATGCATGCCGATGCATTAGTTTCGCCGCATACTGACTTAAAAATCCATAGTAGCCGCTTGGCTAGCTTTTCGTATCAAAATAAAAACAGGCAACAACAACAAATAAATCAACCCCCTCGTTTGGCTATCTATCCAAGCCAGTCGGGTAGTTTACGATGAATACAGAAATTATTTATAAAACCGTTTTTTTTTTTTAAAGGAGCTGAGCACTTGATGTTTCTTCGAAGAAAGCTTCGCGCTCAGTCGTGTATTCGTTCTCTTGACAACAAATGGCGTTTTCTCATGGTATATTTATAGCCAAGAGTCAAAATGGGTTTGACATTATGACTTTGTTTTCAACCAATTATATCTCAGAGAGGCTGATCTTCATGGGGTGGTAGCGAATCAGAGATGCGTGTCCTAAACACGTAGGGAATTCCAAACCAAGCTTAAAATTCTATTGGCGTTGAGGCTAAAATTAAAACACGCCCATGCCTTGCAGCGATTAGCTTGTAAAAGCTTCAATCATAACAGAATAGCCTCTGATTGGGTACTTTTATACTGTCACGCCAGACAACGACGCATCTCATTATCCATGACTGGCTGATGCAATTTACTTCAGCATTTCAGGCCAGTCAATAGCCCGAGACATTGCATCAGATTCGTAGTAGATACCAAGCCTCTCAACATTGGGGGAGTTGAACATCTTATCTTTTAACATGGAAAATATACAAATAAAGTCAAGTGGACAAATAGTGGAAGGTTTAAACCTAAATGACATTTTGAATGATTGGAGGCCTATCTCTAGCACACAAGGTATGAGCCAAATCAGAGTGTTCTTGAGGGACTTGTTTGGATCGTGTGTTTGGTTGCCTATACATGGGGGCTTATTAATGTGCCTGTGACATCAGAGTGCGCTTCCTCTGCGTCATGCATAGGGACCACAGGGCAGTACTGTAACCTAGCCTACTGTATACTCAGCTCAAATATCCAATGGCACGAACCAAGGCCAACACCACGTACTTGTATCCTCCTTCCCTCTTTCCTGTTTCACTCAGTCAGGTGTAAAAGCCATGTTGCACTCCAAATATATAAGTCTATGGTTCACTCTAGGCTGTGGGCTAGACATTGTTCAAACCTGCCTAGACAAGTAGCCTATCGGTCTACTCTAATGTACAGGATGTGCCTTTCTTCACACTGTACTTCATTGCTGCAAGCACCATGAAACTGAGAATAACTGTCAATACTAGGTCTGGACTAGGTCAAGAATAGGTCTGGACTAGGTCAAGACTAGGTCTGGACTAGGTCAAGACTAGGTCTGGACTAGGTCAAGACTAGGTCTGGACTAGGTCAAGACTAGGTCTGGACTAGGTCAAGACTAGGTCTGGACTAGGTCAAGACTAGGTCTGGACTAGGTCAGGTCAAGACTAGGTCTGGACTAGGTCAATACTAGGTCTGGACTAGGTCAATACTAGGTCTGGACTAGGTCAAGACTAGGTCAAGACTAGGTCAAGACTAGGTCTGGACTAGGTCAAGACTAGGTCAAGACTAGGTCTGGACTAGGTCAAGACTAGGTCTGGACTAGGTCAAGACTAGGTCAAGACTAGGTCAGGACTAGGTCAAGACTAGGTCTGGACTAGGTCAAGACTAGGTCTGGACTAGGTCAAGACTAGGTCAAGACTAGGTCAAGACTAGGTCTGGACTAGGTCAAGACTAGGTCAAGACTAGGTCTGGACTAGGTCAAGACTAGGCCTGGACTAGGTCAAGACTAGGTCTGGACTAGGTCAAGACTAGGTCAAGACTAGGTCAGGACTAGGTCAAGACTAGGTCTGGACTAGGTCAAGACTAGGTCTGGACTAGGTCAAGACTAGTTCTGGACTAGGTCAAGACTAGGTCAATACTAGGTCTGGACTAGGTCAAGACTAGGTCTGGACTAGGTCAAGACTAGGTCTGGACTAGGTCAAGACTAGGTCAAGACTAGGTCTGGACTAGGTCAAGACTAGGTCTGGACTAGGTCTGGACTAGGTCTGGACTAGGTCAAGACTAGGTCTGGACTAGGTCAAGACTAGGTCTGGACTAGGTCAAGACTAGGCCTGGACTAGGTCAAGACTAGGTCTGGACTAGGTCAAGACTAGGTCAAGACTAGGTCTGGACTAGGTCAAGACTAGGCCTGGACTAGGTCAAGACTAGGTCAAGACTAGGTCTGGACTAGGTCAAGACTAGGTCTGGACTAGGTCAAGACTAGGTCAAGACTAGGTCTGGACTAGGTCAAGACTAGGCCTGGACTAGGTCAAGACTAGGTCAAGACTCGGTCTGGACGAGGTCTGGCCTAGGTCAAGACTAGGTCAAGACTAGGTCTGGACTAGGTCAAGACTAGGTCAAGACTATCTTAAATGAAAACAAAAGCCATGTTAGTTACTATAGTCGATCCATGAGTTGTATCAAGCAGGAGAATCTTAATACCAGATTATACATAAATAGCTTGGCATTAGCTGGTGTGATACGATTCAGACCTCTGTGTAAGCTGTTTATTATAAGTCTACTTGTGTACAAGCCTTTCCTCTGACCAGTGTCAGAGATTTACACCGAGTGGACAAATCATTAAGGACACCTGCTCTTTCCGTGCCATAGACTGACCAGGTGAATCCTGTAACCCTGGTTGGTAAACTGTCATGGTCAAAACATATTGATTCAACAGTAGTTAAGATGGGAGAAGTCTGTCCATAATAAAGCGCTGGTCTACCTTCTGAACAACACTATCAACAAGGCAGGTCCTACATACAGGCCCTGGTTTTGTCACACCTGGACTACTGTTCAGTCGTGTGGTCAGGACCCATAAAGAGGGACTTAGGAAAATTGCTATTGGCATTGAACAGGGCAGCACAGCTGGCCCTTAAATATACACAGAGAGCTAACATTAATGACATGCATGTCAATCTCTCCTGGCTCAAAGTGAAGGAGAGATTGATTTCATCACTACTTGTTTTCGTAAGAAGTGTTTACAAGATAAATACACCAAGCTGTCTGTTTAAACTACTAGCACACAGCTCTGACACCCATACAGTACATACCCCACAAGACATGCCACCAGAGGCCTCTTCACGATCCCCAAGTCCAGAACAGACTATGGGAGGTGCACAGTCCTACATAGATCCATGACTATATTCCACATCAGGCAACTGATGCAAGCAATATAATCAGATTTTTGGGCCTGTGGGCCACACACTTAGTGTGTTGTGCATTATGTAATGAATGTATTGTAATGTTTTTAAAATTGTATAAACGCCTTAATTCTGCCAGACCCCACGAAGGGTAGCTGCTGCTTTGGCAGGAACTAATAAGGATCCATAATAAATACAAATACAAAACTCACCTGTTGTATTCCTGGTACAGTGTTTCTGGTAGGATTCAGACGGCCTCACCTGTTGTATTCCTGGTACGGTGTTTCTGGTAGGATTCAGACGGCCTCACCTGTTGTATTCCTGGTACGGTGTTTCTGGTAGGATTCAGACGGCCTCACCTGTTGTAACCCTGGTACGGTGTTTCTGGTAGGATTCAGACGGCCTCACCTGTTGTATCCCTGGTACGGTGTTTCTGGTAGGATTCAGACGGCCTCACCTGTTGTATCCCTGGTACGGTGTTTCTGGTAGGATTCAGACGGCCTCACCTGTTGTAACCCTGGTACGGTGTTTCTGGTAGGATTCAGACGGCCTCACCCTGGTACTGTTGTATCCCCTGGTACGGTGTTTCTGGTAGGATTCAGACGGCCTCACCTGTTGTATCCCTGGTACGGTGTTTCTGGTAGGATTCAGACGGCCTCACCTGTTGTATCCCTGGTACGGTGTTTCTGGTAGATTCAGACGGCCTCACCTGTTGTATTCCTGGTACAGTGTTTCTGGTAGGATTCAGACGGCCTCCCTGGTACCTGTTGTATCCCTGGTACGGTGTTTCTGGTAGGATTCAGACGGCCTCACCTGTTGTATCCCTGGTACGGTGTTTCTGGTAGGATTCAGACGGCCTCACCTGTTGTATTCCTGGTAAGGTGTTTCTGGTAGGATTCAGACGGCCTCACCTGTTGTATCCCTGGTACGGTGTTTCTGGTAGGATTCAGACGGCCTCACCTGTTGTAACCTGGTAGGATTCTGGTAACCCTGGTACGGTGTTTCTGGTAGGATTCAGACGGCCTCACCTGTTGTATTCCTGGTACGGTGTTTCTGGTAGGATTCAGACGGCCTCACCTGTTGTATTCCTGGTACGGTGTTTCTGGTAGGATTCAGACGGCCTCACCTGTTGTATTCCTGGTAAGGTGTTTCTGGTAGGATTCAGACGGCCTCACCTGTTGTATCCCTGGTACGGTGTTTCTGGTAGGATTCAGACGGCCTCACCTGTTGTAACCCTGGTACGGTGTTTCTGGTAGGATTCAGACGGCCTCACCTGTTGTATTCCTGGTACGGTGTTTCTGGTAGGATTCAGACGGCCTCACCTGTTGTATCCCTGGTACGGTGTTTCTGGTAGGATTCAGACGGCCTCACCTGTTGTATCCCTGGTACGGTGTTTCTGGTAGGATTCAGACGGCCTCACCTGTTGTATCCCTGGTACGGTGTTTCTGGTAGGATTCAGACGGCCTCACCTGTTGTATCCCTGGTACGGTGTTTCTGGTAGGATTCAGACGGCCTCACCTGTTGTAACCCTGGTACGGTGTTTCTGGTAGGATTCAGACGGCCTCACCTGTTGTATCCCTGGTACGGTGTTTCTGGTAGGATTCAGACGGCCTCACCTGTTGTATCCCTGGTACGGTGTTTCTGGTAGGATTCAGACGGCCTCACCTGTTGTAACCCTGGTACGGTGTTTCTGGTAGGATTCAGACGGCCTCACCTGTTGTATCCCTGGTACGGTGTTTCTGGTAGGATTCAGACGGCCTCACCTGTTGTATCCCTGGTACGGTGTTTCTGGTATGATTCAGACGGCCTCACCTGTTGTAACCCTGGTACGGTGTTTCTGGTAGGATTCAGACGGCCTCACCTGTTGTAACCCTGGGATGTAATGTGACTGAACTGGTCGTTTATTATACGGTTCATTTCAGAGATAAAGATCTGTAATAGGGACATGACTTCTCTCCTCAATGATGTAAAACCCAACTTTAAGATTATTGAAGCAATAGGATGGCATATGCATATTCTGTTTCTTGATAGAAAACAACACTGAACCATAAGGAGTTAAGTTAAGTTCATCACCTGTGCACAACAGAGTTGCTTGACGGCACTGGCCACAGTGACTGACGGTCAGGGAGCGTTTTACTGACACCTAGTGTTAATCAGTGGAACTACAACCACAGATGAGGAAGGCCGGCTGTATGCACCTGGGCCCGATTCAGATTTAGGAAACTACACCTTTCCTACGCATTTCTCAGTAGTTGGTATTTAGACTTATCTTATGCTGGTGCATAAACGAGTTTTGGAGGCGTGGTTCTCTTGCGAGCGCTGAATAAATGTAATTCAACAGCTGAAAACCCTTCCACTTGCTGGCCACACAGATTTTCTCGTGGAGTTTTCATTGAATATGGTTTTCAGTACACTTATCTTAATCCATTCCTTTAAATACAATGTAGCTTTCATTTGAATTTTGTCGACAGACCAGAATACATCGAGAGAGAGAACACGGATTCAGAAAATAGGGATTAATTAAAGAAACAGTTAAATATATGGATATTTGAAATATATGTTTCTACACCAACTGGTGGATAATAAAAACACTCTGATCTTGTAGATTTTTGGGGTTATGAAAGTATGTATGAATCCGAAGAAAAAAAAACATTTTGGAGATGCTTTAAATAAATATATTGATGAATCAAAAATACATTTGAGGTTTTATTCATTCAGAAAATGTCCACATTCAGTTCTGTAACCATGGTAATGTTGGAAGATTAGTGTACATAGAATTATAATAGGGATAATAGTGTACACTTGTAGGCTATACCCTCGTCTGTTGCCTGCGCTAACCATGGAACTGTGTGATGACATGGCCAAGTGTTGGCGCCATGCGTTGGGTTTAAACTGTTACAGCTTGTTCTGCGCTACCTTCCCTTTGTATGCAACTTAACTCGGGTCGGAATCAGGGCCCAGCTGCCCAGGAGAAGAAGGCTCTGACTGTAGCACTCAATTGGCAACACACTGCACTGCACTGTGAGACATGGGCAACACACTGCACTGCACTGTGAGACATGGGCAACACACTGCACTGCACTGTGAGACATGGGCAACACACTGCACTGCACTGTGAGACATGGGCAACACACTGCACTGCACTGTGAGACATGGGCAACACACTGCACTGCACTGTGAGACATGGGCAACACACTGCACTGCACTGTGAGACATGGGCAACACACTGCACTGCACTGTAAGACATGGGCAACACACTGCACTGCACTGTGAGACATGGGAAACACACTGCACTGCACTGTGAGACATGGGTAACACACTGCACTGCACTGTGAGACATGGGCAACACACTGCACTGCACTGCACTGTGAGACATGGGCAACACACTGCATTGCACTGTGAGACATGGGCAACACACTGCACTGCACTGTGAGACATGGGCAATGCACTGCACTGCACTGTGAGACATGGGCAACGCACTGCACTGCACTGTGAGACATGGGCAACACACTGCACTGCACTGCACTGTGAGACATGGGCAACACACTGCACTGCACTGTGAGACATGGGCAACACACTGCACTGCACTGTGAGACATGGGCACTGCATTGCACTGTGAGACATGGGCAACACACTGCACTGTGAGACATGGGCAACACACTGCACTGCACTGTGAGACATGGGCAACACACTGCACTGCACTGTGAGACATGGGCACTGCACTGTGAGACATGGGCAATGCACACATGCACTGTGAGACATGGGCAACACACTGCACTGTGAGACATTTCAACACACTGCACTGCACTGACATGGGCTAGAACATTGCACTGTTTTTCTTTGATTCATACCATTACAGGGCACTGCACTGTGAGACATGGTTAGACGTTGGACTGCACTGTAACCGAAATGGTTGCAAGTTGGAACTGCACTGCACTAGCACTGTAAGACATGGGCAAACACTGTCACTGCCCCTGAACATGGGCAGTTAACCCACTGTTCCTAGGCTGTCACTGTGAGACATGGGCACACTGCACTGCACTGAAAATGGGCAAGACATTTGTTCTTAACTGACTTGCCTAGTTAAATAAAGGTCAAATAAATAAAAAACATGCCTTTGTGCTTTTGTCCAAACATGTTATCTTCCTTATGGTGGTGTGTTACTTGGCTTTTGTACTTGTTGTGTAAACCATTGTTTTATGACTGTGTCTAAACAGAATTCCTTCAATGAGCAAGACAATATTGCCAACGGAATTTCAATCTCCATGTATGGGGATCTCTTGAGAATATGACCGCATATTTAGGGTTCCGTAAAGAGAAAGAACAGGAGATTGTCAGAAACCATGCTTCCTCATTCCCAACCAATGACATCAACACAAAGATCTCCCTGTTTTCCCTTAACAGAATAAATCCAGTTGATTAGGAACGTTTGTTTCCCCTGTCCCGTATTTGTGTGGCCGTTGTTTCCTGAAAAGCCCATGTTTCCACCCTGCAACGCCAGAAGAGTACAGAGCTGACCGCAAATCACAGGACTTCCAAATGGAGTGTGTTCCACTACTGTAGACCAGAGCCCTATTCCCTATATAGTGCACTACTGTAGACCAGAGCCCAATTCCCTATCTAGTGCACTACTGTAGACCAGAGCCCTATTCCCTATCTAGTGCACTACTGTAGACCAGGCCCTGCATTCCTATCATGGGCACTGCACTACTGTGACCAGAGCATTCCCTATTTAGTTTGATATTATTGACCAGAGCCCTTTCTTTCATTCATACTATTAACCAGGGGCCTATTCCCTATGGTTAGTGCGTTACTGTAACCAGGTTGCCCTATTCCCTATCTAGTGACTACTGGACAAAGCCCTATTCTGCCCTGAACAGGCAGTTAACCCACTGTTCCCAGAGCCCTATTCCTATCTAAGTTTGTTACTGTAGACCAGAGCCCTATTCCCTAGTTAAATAGTGCAAATAAATAGAAAGAGCCCTATTCCTATCTAGTGCACTACTATTGACCAGAGCCCTATTCCCTATATAGTGCACTTTTTGTCCACTATAGACTTTTGTACCCTATTCCCTAAACCTTGTTTTACTACTATTGACTAAACAGAATTCCTTCAATGAGCAAGACTATATTGACCAGAGCCCTATTCTCCATCTAGTGGGGATCTCTGTGAGAATAGACCACATATTTATTCCGTAAAGAGAAAGAACAGGAGATTGTCAGAAACCAGAGCCCTATTCCCTATCTATGACATCAACACAAAGCTCCTATTTTCCCTTAACAGAATAAATACAGTTGATTAGAACCCTTGTTCCCTATATAGTCCCTACTTGTGACCAGAGCCCTATTCCCTATAAGTGCCTACTGTTTCCAGAGCCCTATTCCCTAAGAGTACAGTGCTACTGTAGACACAGGACTTTCCAAATGGATGTGTTCACTACTGTAGACCAGAGCCCTATTCCCTATATAGTGCACTACTGTAGACCAGAGCCCTATTCCCTATCTAGTGCACTACTGTAGACCAGAGCCCTATTCCCTATCTAGTGCACTACTGTAGACCAGAGCCCTATTCCCTATATAGTGCACTACTGTAGACCAGAGCCCTATTCCCTATATAGTGCACTACTATAGACCAGAGCCCTATTCCCTATCTAGTGCACTACTGTAGACCAGAGCCCTATTCCCTATATAGTGCACTACTGTAGACCAGAGCCCTATTCCCTATATAGTGCACTACTATTGACCAGAGCCCTATTCCCTATATAGTGCACTACTATTGACCAGAGCCCTATTCCCTATATAGTGCACTACTTTAGACCAGAGCCCTATGGAACCCTATTCCCTATATAGTGCACTACTTTAGACCAGAGCCCTATGCGCAGTATAAGTCAATATGGTGCCAGTTGGAATTCAGATCTGCGATCTCAGGGAGAGATGCGTGAGAAAAGCCATTGGCCTCCGCCGGCATGTTCTGCATTTGTTTTAATCAGGCAGGAAGTAGGAAGTGATGTCACTAGGTCACAAACAGGATGCTGTGATTATAATACAATGAGAATGTTTGGCCACATTATGGAGACCCAGAGGCCAGAGGCCAGAGGCCAAGCCCTTTTAGTACTGTGTGTACTGTGTATGTGTACTGTGTGTGTGTCTACTGTGTGTGTGTCTACTGTGTGTGTGTACTGTGTGTGTACTGTGTGTGTGTACTGTGTGTGTGTGTACTGTGTGTGTACTGTGTGTGTGTACTGTGTGTGTACTGTGTGTGTACTGTGTGTGTGTACTGTGTGTGTACTGTGTGTGTGTACTGTGTGTGTGTATTGTGTGTGTACTGTGTGTGTGTACTGTGTGTGTGTGTGCCTGAGTGTTTGAGTGTGCATATGAGAGAGAGAAAAACTGTTTAGGTGTGTGTGAATACTGTATGTATTGTATGTGTCTATGAGAATGTGTGTGTGTGTGTGTGTGTGTGTGTGTGTGTGTGTGTGTGTGTGTGTGTGTGTGTGTGTGTGTGTGTGTGTGTGTGTGTGTGTGTGTGTGTGTGTGTGTGTGTGTGTGTGTGTGTGTGTGTGTGTGTGTGTGTGTGTGTGAGTGTGTGAGAGAGAGAGGGTTCCACAGGCCCTCGGTGCGGGCGGGCAGTTGTCAGGGTAACAGGTAGAGCGCTGTGTGTGAGCAGTGGCAGTGGGAGGTTTTACCAGATGACTAATGGCTGTGATAGGGGTTTTTGTTCCTCTCGGTCTGGCCAGGGAAACATCCCCCTCTACACCTAGTGATCCAGGCTGATTCTATTCCATCCTCTTTGACCACACGTCAACAGGATGTCTGCCTCCCCAATGGCACCCTACTCTCTAGATCAGTGGCTCTCAAAATCCTCTCCTCGGTGGGGGATTCGTTGACAATTTGTATCAGGTGTGATAGCCGTGGAATAGTTAAGCTCCTGGGGGTCCCCGAGGAGAGTGTCGTTACTATCATTCCGCTGTGTCGTTCCTCTCCATTCAGCTGTGTCGTTACTATCATTCAGCTGGCTGTGTCGTTACTCTCATTCAGCTGTGTTATTACTCTCATTCAGCTGTGTCGTTACTCTCCATTCAGCTGTGTCATTACTATCATTCAGCTGGCTGTGTCGTTACTCTCATTCAGCTGTGTTATTACTATCATTCAGCTGTGTCATTACTATCATTCAGCTGTGTCATTACTATCATTCAGCTGTGTCGTTACTATCATTCAGCTGTGTCGTTACTCTCCATTCAGCTGTGTCATTACTATCATTCAGCTGTGTCATTACTATCATTCAGCTGTGTCGTTACTCTCATTCAGCTGTGTCGTTACTATCCATTCAGCTGTGTCATTACTCTCCATTCAGCTGTGTCGTTACTATCATTCAGCTGTGTCATTACTCTCGATTCAGCTGTGTCGTTACTATCATTCAGCTGTGTCATTACTATCATTCAGCTGTGTCGTTACTATCATTCAGCTGTGTCATTACAATCATTCAGCTGTGTCGTTACTCTCCATTCAGCTGTGTTATTACTATCATTCCAGCTGTGTCGTTACTCTCCATTCAGCTGTGTCGTTACTCTCCATTCAGCTGTGTCATTACTATCATTCAGCTGTGTCGTTATTCTCCATTCAGCTGTGTCGTTACTCTCCATTCAGCTGTGTCGTTACTCTCCATTCAGCTGTGTCGTTCCTCTCCATTCAGCTGTGTCGTTACTCTCCATTCAGCTGTGTCATTACTATGATTCAGCTGTGTCGTTACTATCATTCAGCTGTGTCGTTACTATCATTCAGCTGTGTCATTACTATCATTCAGCTGTGTCGTTACTCTCCATTCAGCTGTGTCGTTACTATCATTCAGCTGTGTCGTTATTCTCCATTCAGCTGTGTCGTTACTCTCCATTCAGCTGTGTCGTTACTATCATTCAGCTGTGTCGTTACTATCATTCAGCTGTGTCGTTATTCTCCATTCAGCTGTGTCGTTACTATCATTCAGCTGTGTCGTTACTCTCCATTCAGCTGTGTCGTTACTCTCCATTCAGCTGTGTCGTTCCATCCATTCAGCTGTGTCGTTCCTCTCCATTCAGCTGTGTTACTCTCCATTCAGCTGTGTCGTTACTCTCCATTCAGCTGTGTCGTTATTCAGCTTACTATTCCAGCTGTGTCGTTACTCTCATTCAGCTGTGTCATTACTATCATTCAGCTGTGTCGTTACTCTCCATTCAGCTGTGTCGTTACTCTCCATTCAGCTGTGTCGTTACTCTCCATTCAGCTGTGTCGTTACTCTCCATTCAGCTGTGTCGTTACTCTCCATTCAGCTGTGTTGTTACTATCATTCAGCTGTGTCGTTACTCTCCATTCAGCTGTGTCGTTACTATCATTCAGCTGTGTCGTTACTATCATTCAGCTGTGTCGTTCCTCTCCATTCAGCTGTGTCGTTACTATCATTCAGATGTGTCGTTACTATCATTCAGCTGTGTCATTATTCTCCATTCAGCTGTGTTGTTACTATCATTCAGCTGTGTCATTCAGCTGTCATTCAGCTGTGTCGTTACTCTCCATTCAGCTGTGTCGTTACTCTCCATTCAGCTGTGTCGTTACTCTCCATTCAGCTGTGTCATTACTATCATTCAGCTGTGTCGTTCCTCTCCATTCAGCTGTGTCGTTGTGTCTCCATTCAGCTGTGTCATTACTATCATTCAGCTGTGTCATTACTTCTCATTCAGCTGTGTCGTTACTCTCCATTCAGCTGTGTCATTACTCTCCATTCAGCTGTGTCGTTTCAGCTGTGTCATTATATCATTCAGCTGTGTCGTTACTATCATTCAGCTGTGTCGTTACTATCTTCCATTCAGCTGTGTCATTACTATCCATTCAGCTGTGTCATTACTATCATTCCAGCTGTGTCGTTACTCTCCATTCAGCTGTGTCGTTACTCTCCATTCAGCTGTGTCGTTACTCTCCATTCAGCTGTGTCGTTACTCTCCATTCAGCTGTGTCATTACTATCATTCCAGCTGTGTCGTTCCTCTCCATTCAGCTGTGTCGTTACTCTCCATTCAGCTGTGTCGTTACTCTCCATTCAGCTGTGTCATTAATCTCCATTCAGCTGTGTCGTTACTATCATTCAGCTGTGTCGTTACTATCATTCAGCTGTGTCGTTACTATCATTCAGCTGTGTCGTTACTCTCCATTCAGCTGTGTCGTTACTCTCCATTCAGCTGTGTCGTTACTCTCCATTCAGCTGTGTCATTACTATCATTCAGCTGTGTCGTTCCTCTCCATTCAGCTGTGTCGTTACTCTCCATTCAGCTGTGTCATTACTATCATTCAGCTGTGTCGTTACTCTCATTCAGCTGTGTCGTTACTCTCCATTCAGCTGTGTCGTTACTCTCCATTCAGCTGTGTCGTTACTCTCCATTCAGCTGTGTCGTTCCACTCCATTCAGCTGTGTCGTTCCTCTCCATTCAGCTGTGTCATTACTATCATTCAGCTGTGTCGTTACTATCATTCAGCTGTGTCATTATTCTCCATTCAGCTGTGTCGTTACTATCCATTCAGCTGTGTCATTACTATCATTCAGCTGTGTCGTTCCTCTCCATTCAGCTGTGTCGTTACTATCATTCAGCTGTGTCGTTACTCTCATTCAGCTGTGTCGTTACATTCAGCTGTGTCGCTCCACTCCATTCAGCTGTGTCGTTCCACTCCATTCAGCTGTGTCTCCCATTCAGCTGTGTTATTACTCTCATTCAGCTGTGTCGTTACTCTCCATTCAGCTGTGTCATTACTATCATTCCAGCTTTGTCGTTCCTCTCCATTCAGCTGTGTTATTACTATCATTCAGCTGTGTCGTTCCTCTCCATTCAGCTGTGTCATTACTATCATTCCAGCTGTGTCGTTACTCTCCATTCAGCTGTGTCGTTACTATCATTCAGCTGTGTCGTTACTCTCCATTCAGCTGTGTCGTTACTCTCCATTCAGCTGTGTCGTTACTCTCCATTCAGCTGTGTCATTACTATCATTCAGCTGTGTCGTTCCTCTCCATTCAGCTGTGTCGTTACTCTCCATTCAGCTGTGTCGTTACTCTCCATTCAGCTGTGTCGTTACTATCATTCAGCTGTGTCGTTACTCTCATTCAGCTGTGTCGTTACTCTCCATTCAGCTGTGTCGTTACTCTCCATTCAGCTGTGTCGTTACTCTCCATTCAGCTGTGTCATTACTATCATTCCAGCTGTGTCGTTACTCTCCATTCAGCTGTGTCGTTATTCAGCTGTGTTGTTCCATTCAGCTGTGTCGTTAGCTCTCCATTCAGCTGTGTCATTAATCTCCATTCAGCTGTGTCGTTACTATCATTCAGCTGTGTCATTACTATCATTCAGCTGTGTCGTTACTATCATTCAGCTGTGTCATTACAATCATTCAGCTGTGTCGTTACTTGTCGTTACTCTCATTCAGCTGTGTCGTTACTCTCCATTCAGCTGTGTCATTACTATCATTCAGCTGTGTCGTCATTACCATTCAGCTGTGTCGTTATTCTCCATTCAGCTGTGTCATTATTCTCCATTCAGCTGTGTCGTTACTCTCCATTCAGCTGTGTCGTTACTCTCCATTCAGCTGTGTCGTTACTATCATTCAGCTGTGTCGTTACTATCATTCAGCTGTGTCGTTACTCTCATTCAGCTGTGTCGTTACTCTCATTCAGCTGTGTCGTTACTCTCCATTCAGCTGTGTCGTTACTATCATTCAGCTGTGTCATTACTATCATTCAGCTGTGTCGTTATTCTCCATTCAGCTGTGTCATTACTATCATTCAGCTGTGTCGTTACTCTCCATTCAGCTGTGTCATTACTCTCATTCAGCTGTGTCGTTACTCTCCATTCAGCTGTGTCGTTCCACTCCCATTCAGCTGTGTCGTTACTCTCCATTCAGCTGTGTCGTTACTCTCCATTCAGCTGTGTCGTTACTCTCCATTCAGCTGTGTCGTTACTCTCCATTCAGCTGTGTCGTTACTCTCCATTCAGCTGTGTCGTTACTCTCCATTCAGCTGTGTCGTTACTATCATTCAGCTGTGTCGTTACTCTCCATTCAGCTGTGTCGTTACTCTCCATTCAGCTGTGTCGTTACTCTCCATTCAGCTGTGTTATTACTATCATTCCAGCTGTGTCGTTACTCTCCATTCAGCTGTGTTGTTACTATCATTCCAGCTGTGTCGTTACTCTCCATTCAGCTGTGTCGTTACTATCATTCAGCTGTGTCATTACTATCATTCAGCTGTGTCGTTCCTCTCCATTCAGCTGTGTTATTACTCTCCATTCAGCTGTGTCATTACTCTCCATTCAGCTGTGTCATTACTATCATTCCAGCTGTGTCGTTACTCTCCATTCAGCTGTGTCATTACTATCATTCCAGCTGTGTCGTTCCTCTCCATTCAGCTGTGTCGTTACTCTCCATTCAGCTGTGTCGTTACTCTCCATTCAGCTGTGTCGTTACTATCATTCAGCTGTGTCGTTACTCTCCATTCAGCTGTGTCGTTACTCTCCATTCAGCTGTGTCGTTACTCTCCATTCAGCTGTGTCGTTACTCTCCATTCAGCTGTGTCGTTACTCTCCATTCAGCTGTGTCGTTACTCTCCATTCAGCTGTGTCGTTACTCTCATTCAGCTGTGTCGTTACTCTCCATTCAGCTGTGTCGTTACTCTCCATTCAGCTGTGTCGTTACTATCATTCAGCTGTGTCGTTACTCTCCATTCAGCTGTGTCGTTACTCTCCATTCAGCTGTGTCGTTACTCTCCATTCAGCTGTGTCGTTACTATCCATTCAGCTGTGTCGTTACTATCATTCAGCTGTGTCGTTCCTCTCCATTCAGCTGTGTCGTTACTCTCCATTCAGCTGTGTCGTTACTCTCCATTCAGCTGTGTCGTTACTCTCCATTCAGGGCCAACTCTGAACTACCTCGAGATCTATTCGTCTGAACTTTTCCTACAAATCTCCCATTGACAACATCTGAACATGATTTATAATGAGAGACTGCATGACTTAATCCAAGTTATATGAACACGGATCTCAAAGTCTCTAAAGCATGATGTTAGCCAGCTGAATGAGCTGTCGCATGAGGAGAGGATGCCAACTTCCCTCTCTCAACGTCCCAACCCCTTGACTTGCTTGAAAGGTGAGGCCAATTTTACTCTCCCAGACTCTTGATTCACAGACTCTCGATTCACAGACTCTCGAGTTGATTTGATCAATTAACCTTTGAATGTTAATCTCTTCTCTGGCCATTTACCTCAGGCTAAGATTATGATTACATCCCAAATGGCACTACTTTCAACCAGAGACCAATGGGCCATGGTCAAACGTAGTGCACTAAATAGGGAATATGGGGCCATTTGGGATGTATCCTATGTTTGCAAACATCTGGCACAATGGGGGCGAGTAAGCTATAATGTGTAACCTCTCTCTGGGATCACCTTTAATCTCTGACCCCTGACCTATAAGGTGTAACCTCTCTCTGGGATCACCTTTAATCTCTGACCCCTGACCTATAAGGTGTAACCTCTCTCTGGGATCACCTTTAATCTCTGACCCCTGACCTATAAGGTGTAACCTCTCTCTGGGATCACCTTTAACCTCTGACCCTTGACCTGTAAGGTGTAACCTCTCTCTGGGATCACCTTTAACCTCTGACCCTTGACCTGTAAGGTGTAACCTCTCTCTGGGATCACCTTTAATCTCTGACCCCTGACCTATAAATGGTGACCTCTGGGCTTCTCCTGATGTTCCTCCACGGTTCCTGTATATGTGTGTGTGTGTGTGTGGCTGTGTGCGTATGTGAGACCCAGGCAATACCAGGCATGAGCCCCACAGAGGAGCCAGATTGTGCACTCTGACAGGTCCATAATTTCTTTTGACGTAGTGCCCAAGGCAAGGCAGGGGTATTTTTTAATGATATTTCTCTTTATAGCGAACTTAACCTACTGCCTTCCATCTGGGCTGCTCCCCCTCCCTAAACACATTCACAGCCCCAAAACCAGGCCTTCTACATGAAGGGCTTCTTTAGGACGTCTGTGTGTGTGTGTGTGTGTGGAGGGGGTGTGAGGTGGATAGGTTGACCTTAACCCTGAGTCGGTGGCCTATGGCTGCCTGAAAGTGTGTGTGTTTTAATGGGCTCTGTGGTCTAGTCTGCTCTGTATGTGTGTGTGCGTGTGTGTGTGTGTGTGTGTGTGTGCTGCGTAGTGCATGCAGGGCAAGAGGCTTGGCATATGCCACTGTTTTTATGGCAGAGCAGGGTCTCACCCCGCAAACCGCGGCATCTGCTTGGCTGAGCTCTTTGTTAGAGAGGGTGTGTGTGTGTGTGTGTGTGTGTTCGGCTGAGCGCTCTCTGTTAGGGAGGGTGTGTGTGTGTGTGTTTGGCTGAGCTCTTTCTATTAGGGAGTGGTGTGTGTGTGTGTGTGTGTGTGTGTGTGTGTGTGTGTGTGTGTGTGTGTGTGTGTGTGTGTGTGTGTGTGTGTGTGTGTGTGTGTGTGTGTGTGTGTTTTGGCTGAGCTCTTTCTATTAGGGAGGGTGTGTGTGTGTGTGTGTGTGTTTGGCTGAGCTCTTTCTATTAGGGAGTGTGTGTGTGTGTGTGTGTGTGTGTGTGTGTTGTGGCTGAGCTCTTTCTATTAGGGAGGGTGTATGTGTGTGTGTGTGTGTGTGTTTGGCTGAGCTCTTTCTATTAGGGAGGGTGTGTGTGTGTGTGTTTGGCTGAGCTCTTTCTATTAGGGAGGGTGTGTGTGTGTGTGTGTGTGTGTGTGTGTGTGTGTGTGTGTGTGTGTGTGTGTGTGTGTGTGTGTGTGTGTGTGTGTGTGTGTGTGTGTGTGTGTGTGTGTGTGTGTGTGTGTGTGTGTGTGTGTGTGTGTGTGTGTGTGTGTGTGTTTGGCTGAGCTCTCTCTCTCTCTTAGGGAGGGTTTGTGTGTGTGGAGGTGTAAGGGGGTCTTTTCAGCCCCTCGGCTGTTTTTGTTTCACCATTGCCAGCTCGAGGGGGTAACCGTGGAAACAGACTTGAATTTCAAGCCAATTTAGGAGAACAAAAGAGAGAGGAGGGAGGGGTCAGGTGGAGCAGCTTGTGTATGTGTACTTGTGTAGAGTGTGGGGTTGGGGGAGCCTGAGGGGGGTTTCATATAGCCAGCTCCATAAGTTACTGTATATAGCCAGCTCCATAAGTTACTGTAAATAGCCAGCTACATATCTAGATAAGTTACTGTATATAGCCAGCTCCATATCTAGATAAGTTACTGTAAATAGCCAGCTCGATAAGTTACTGTATATAGCCAGCTCCATATCTAGATAAGTTACTGTATATAGCCAGCTCCATATCTAGATAAGTTACTGTAAATAGCCAGCTCCATATCTAGATAAGTTACTGTAAATAGCCAGCTCCATAAGTTACTGTAAATAGCCAGCTCCATAAGTTACTGTATATAGCCAGCTCCATATCTAGATAAGTTACTGTAAATAGCCAGCTCCATATCTAGATAAGTTACTGTAAATAGCCAGCTCGATAAGTTACTGTATATAGCCAGCTCCATATCTAGATAAGTTACTGTATATAGCCAGCTCCATATCTAGATAAGTTATTGTATATAGCCAGCTCCATATCTAGATAAGTTATTGTAAATAGCCAGCTCGATAAGTTACTGTATATAGCCAGCTCCATATCTAGATAAGTTACTGTATATAGCCAACTCCATATCTAGATAAGTTACTGTATATAGCCAGCTCTATATCTAGATAAGTTACTGTAAATAGCCAGCTCCATAAGTTAATGTATATAGCCAGCTCCATATCTAGATAAGTTACTGTATATAACCAGCTCCATATCTAGATAAGTTACTGTAAATAGCCAGCTCGATAAGTTACTGTATATAGCCAGCTCCATATCTGGTTAAGTTAATGTATATAGCCAACTCCATATATGGTTAAGTTACTGTAAATAGCCAGCTCCATATCTGGTTAAGTTACTGTAAATATCCAGCTCCATATCTAGATAAATGACTGTATATAGACAGCTCCATGTGTAGTTAAGTTACTTTCTAGAATCAGCGTTTAACTGTTGTCACGTTTGGTAAGGTTGTTGACTGTGTGTTTCAGATGCGTTTAGAGACTGTAGGTTTTGTGTATGGTCAAGTCTTACAGTTTGGATCGTTCTATCCATAGAGTTACATATTAGAAATGGAATGTTCTCTATGATGTAATAGAGCGTCTGTGGTTCTACCTATCCCTTTAATGAAATGTATAATCACTTTGGTGAAAAACAATAGAAGAAACAGCATCAGTAATATTTTCTTTGTTGTTAAAAAAACACCACCACAAAAAAAAAAACTCACTTTTCATTCACTGGAATAGAAATTATTAACATGAAATTAAAATGTTTTATTCTTCAGAAGTCCTTATATACAAAATAATATTATAAAACATATAAAGAGCAGTTGTAGCATTCATCAATATTTAAATTAAACTCTGGAAATAATCATTTAATTTGTTTTTTTTACATTATTGGTTCTGTAATTTCAGAAAGTAGGCAGGCATTGGTATGACAGTGTCTTTTAGGAATCCTTTTCTGTCTCAAATTACACCCTACGTCCTTACTTAGTGCACTACTTTTGACCAGAGCTCATAAGCCTCTGGTCAAAAGTAGTGCACTACTATATAGGAAATAGAGTGCCTTTTGGGACGGAGATTATTGTAAATATAAACATATCCGTCGGTTCCCTTCCTGTTTTCTTGGACTACTGCTGGCACAGAACTGAGTATTACGCTTCTGTGAGTTATTTGTCGCGTCTTAAATGAATATATCCTATTTAGTGCACGCAACCTCCAAATTACTGCACGCAACCTCCAAATTACTGTTGATTCAAAAAAGTGTATTTTCCACCTCTGGTTTTATTTTTGGAGGTCAAATGCTCCATGAAGAGACAAGGGTTTCGTTTTTTAGCATCCAAACACACTCTTTTGGGCTTTTGGACATACAATCTTTTCACCATCTTGCATGAAATGGAAAAGTCTGGAAAAAGTCCACCCAAGTATTTTTTGTTTCTAGAGAACGATGAGACGTTTGATTGTTTGTTTGTTCAGTCAAGAGATTCATCGTTCTCATTGTGTTTGTTGTGGTTGTGGTTGTGGTTTCGACTGCTGGTCGGTCGTGACGGTCAGTGGGTGATCTTCATTGAGTTAGCTCCACCCTGGACCCTGCATAGCAGGTCAATGTTGCTGGCTAGGGGTTAAAGATCAGTCTAATCTCAGGCACCTCCATTTTGATTAGTTGGCTGTCGTGAGTCACCGCGATTACCCTTGGAGATAAGTCAAGGGTCAACTGAGGGATCAGGGTTCAACTACGAGCTACGGACATTTTTCCTGTTTCACCTACTCTCTCCTCCAATCGCTGCCAAGGACGGATGAGTTCAGTTCAGGTTCATTGTTTTTGCTTAATAATGACACACTACCAGTCCCCTTCACACCCAGTGCAGTTCAGTCAGTCATTTAACAGTTCATTTAACCATTTGTTCCCAGAAGTTAATAGGTCCATGACTGTGAACTGTACACATTTTGTATACAAACACTCGGTCAATGTTAAAGTTCAGTAAAGTTCAGTCTAGAGTGTTTAATTTTTTTCATTTTTCACGGAGGAGAGATTCCGCTCTCTTCTCTGTGTCTCTGTTTTTCTCCATGGTCCCGTCTCTCTAGTGCTCCCGTGCAGCAGTGACATCAGAAACAGATCTTCAGTCTCTCCTCAGGTTCTTTGTAAACAATGCCTTTCTCCTCCGCCTTCTTGCTCCCTCGCTTTTCTACCTCACACAGCTTTATACCTGGGAGGAAGAGAAGATGAAAAGGTTAGAGGTCAGCTGTGAGGACTGGGGAAAACATTGAGCCATCATTCCCATTTTCTCTATGAACTGGGAAACTGCACACATGTCCCAAGATAATAACACTCATATAAGCCAATCACAAAAGTTATGTAATCTATTCTTGCTGGTATACTATCGCCATTGTGTTTTGCTTGGCAACATCCTTCCTCAATTACACTCAGCACCTCGGTGTTAAAAGTCCAATATGCAGCCATTTTTATCTCAATATCAAGTCATTTCTGTGTAATAATTAAGTACCTTACTGTGATTGTTTTCAATTAAAATGGTAAAAAAAAATAAAAGAAATTGCTTCTTAGCAAAGGGACATTTCTCAAGCAAGAACTTAGCTAGAATTGTCTGGGAGTGGTCTGAGTGGAAACATGAAAAACCCTAGAAATGAGCTATTATTGGCAGAGAGGTTTGAAACTTTTTTTTTTTTATCATATTGGTCTATTAACTAGTTTACCGCCTGGTGTTGTCACCAGACAGGCCACAACTTCCTCCCACTGAAACAAGCAGAAACTTTAGGCGGTCTTTTCAAACAGCTCTTACACTAAAAGAGTAGTATCATAATTTTCACAATTTCACAGTATTATAGTCCAAACTCATAGTGTGGAAATATACATAAAACACAGAGAAATGCCATTTTTTTTTACTCCACTGGGCCTTTAAGGGTTTGAGAGACACAGTGAAGTTGAAAAAGGTATCAAAACCAGATTCCTGTACAAGAAAAAAAAAACCTTTCTTAGACCATCACATTTTTCAGTTTGAAGGATAGTGATTTGATACCCTTTTCTAGTTTAGAGAGAGCATTATAAGATTACTCCACCAGACAGTCCCATCAGAAAGTATTCAGACCCCTTGACTTATTACACATGTTGTTGTGTTACAGCCTGAATTCAAAATGGATTCCATTGGGATTTATTTTTTTGTCACTGTAAGGGTGCCGTCTTTCGTATGGGACGTTAAACGGGTTTCCTGACTCTCTGTGGTAACTAAATATCCCACGGCACTTATCGTAAAAGTAGGGGTGTTAACCCCCGGTGTTCTGACTAAAACCCCAATTTTGACCCTCATACCATCATGGCCAACTAATCATCCCCAGCTTCCAATTGCCTCATCCACCCCCCTCCTCTCCCGTTTAACTATTCCCCAGGTCGTTGCTGTAAATGAGAATGCATTCTCAGTCAACTTACCTGGTAAAATAAGGGTTTAAATAAAACGAAAATCTCACCCACCTACACACAATACCCCACAATGACAAAGTGAAAATATGTTTTTTTTTAAAGAAAAAATAAGTAAATACAGAAATATTTGTCCGTTATTCTTTTCTAAATTCTTCAAGCTCTGTCAAATTGGTTGTTGGATCATTGCTAGACAACAATTTTCAGGTCTTGCAATAGATTTTCAAGTAGATTTAAGTCAAAACTTGAATTCACCTGACAGCAGGACAATGACCTAAAACACAAGGTCAAATATACAGTGGAATTGCAAGAAGACAGTGAATGTTCCCGAGTGGCCGAGTTAATCTCATAGTGTCTGGTGGAAAGTAGAGTGAACCAGGTTTTCCATTAGGATTTTTTCCTGTGCCATTATGTTTTTTTTTTTTATCCTGAAAAACTCCCCAGTCCTTAACGATTACAAGCAAACCCATAACATGATGCAGCAACCACTATGGATATTGTTACTCAGTGATGTGTTGTGTTGGATTTGCCCCAAACAACACTTTGTATTCAGGACAAAAAGTTAATTGCTTAGCCACATTTTTTGCAGTATTACTTTAGTGCCTTGTTTCAAACAGGATGCATGTTTTGGAATATTTGTATTCTGTACATGCTTCCTTCTTTTCACTCTGTCATTTCGGTTAGTATTGTGGAGTAACTATAATATTGTTGATACATCCTCAGTTTTCTCCTATCACAGCCATTAAACTCGGTAACTGTTTTAAAGTCTCCATTGGCCTCATGATGAAATCCCTGAGCGGTTTCCTTCCTCTCCGGCAACTGAGTTAGGAAGGACGCCTGTATCTTTGTAGTGACTGGGTGTATTGATACACCATCCAAAGTGTCATTAATAACTTCACCATGTTCAAAGGGATATTCAATGTATGCTTTTATTTACCCATCGACCAATAGGAGCCCTTCTTTACAAGGCATTGGAAAACCTACCTGGGCTTTGTGGCTGAATCTGTGTTTGAAATTCACTGCTCAACTGAGGGACCTTACAGATAATTGTATGTGTGGGGTTACAGAGATGTACCCCCACATGTTAAACACTATTGCACACAGTCCATGCAATTTATGTGACTTGTTAACCAAATGTTTACTCCTGAACTTATTTAGGCTTGCCATAACAAAGGGGTTGAATACTTACTGACTTTTTCATCTAATTTGGAAAAACATAATTCCACTTTGACTTTATATATTTTTTTTGAAAAGATCTTACCAATCCATTTTAAATTCAGGCTGTAAGACAACACAATGTGGAAAATGTCATGGGGTGTGGTATTTTTCTTGTCTTCCCTGTTGCTATAGGCCTACAGTATCTCCCCTGCCTTATTTTGAACAAAATAATATGTGTAAAAAAAAAGAAGTGTAAAATAAAATATCGTGATAAAATAAAAAAATTAAAAAAACATCACCACCAACCATAAATATCATTGATACTATAAGAGTGACATGAAATACTTGAGATAAGTACTTTTTTTTGTTGCTGTGGTATTTTTCTTGTCTTACCTCTGTTGCTATGACGCACTCCCTCTTCTCTTCTCCTATAACAAAGACAGACTGGTAGATCTGAGAGTCTCGAGAGGAACATATCGTTGATATCCTACACTCCTCCTTTTCACTGCAAAACACACAAGTCAACACACACTGTTAGCCTACCTTAACGACACACAAATCAACACACACTGTTAGCCTACCTTAACAGCACACAAATCAACACACACTGTTAGCCTACCTTAACGGCACACAAATCAACACACACTGTTAGCCTACCTTAACGACACAAAGTAGAAGCATATGGCTAAACAGTGTCTGTCTCCTGTCTCTGTCTCTCTCTGTGTGTGTGTGTGTGTGTGTGTGTGTGTGTGTGTGTGTGTGTGTGTGTGTGTGTGTGTGTGTGTGTGTGTGTGTGTGTGTGTGTGTGTGTGTGTGTGTGTGTGTGTGTGTGTGTGTGTGTGTGTGTGTGTGTGTGTGCGCGTGCGTGCGTGCGTGTGTGTACCTGGAGGTGTACGTGTGTATACAGTATGGGTACAGGTGTAGGATCTTAATTTGTGCAAATTTGCTACAGAAGGAAAATAATCCTGCAGTGACAGGAAATGTGGATTATTATGTGGATTATATTTAATGGACATTTTTTGTTGTTGAGGCTGATACATCTTTTGTTAGGGTGACTCAAGTCTGAAATGTCAGAGTGGAAGTGACAAACTCAAATAGACTACAAGTTTGCATTTCCTGCAATTCTCAGCAACATAAGAGTGATCAAATTAAGATCCTACAGCTGTATGGGGTCGTCACGTCTACTCCCGCTCCTTCCCTCCTGCGTTCGATGTCGCAGGGATACTAACCACCGGTCCTGGCAATCACCATTACACGCACCTGATCTTCATCATTACGCGCACCTGAGCTTCATCATTACGCGCACCTGATCTTCATCATTACTCGCACCTGATCTTCATCATTACTCGCACCTGGCATCACCATTACGCGCACCTGGCATCACCATTACACGCACCGGAGCCTCATCATTACGAGCACCTGAACTTCATCATTACACGCACCTGAGCTTCATCATTACACGACCCGAGCTTCATCATTTCGCGCACGCGAGCTTCATCATTTCGCGCACCCGAGCTTCATCATTTCGCGCATCCGAGCTTCATCATTTCACGCACCCGAGCTTCATCATTTCACGCACCCGAGCTTCATCATTTCGCGCACCCGAGCTTCATCATTTCGCACACCCGAGCTTCATCATTTCGCGCACCTGAGCTTCATCATTTCGCGCACCCGAGCTTCATCATTACATCACGCCTAGACTCCATTACCTCCGCTTTATCTGACACTCCCCTTAGGTTCCTTCCCCAGGCAGTTTTGTTTCTGTTTGTTCATATCTAGACGCTACTCCTATGTTGTATCGTTCCATGTTCTTTGTGATTTTAAACTGCTTCTCGACTCCCAGCGTCTATGTTACAGGGGGGAGAGTAAATGGCAGGGTTTAAACCGTTGCATTCAGGTCCTGGTGCGACTTACAAAATGAACGAGACCGTTTTCCCCCTCTCACAGTAAACAGAACAGACTTACAGCCTATAGAAATAATATGCAGAACGCATGACCTTTCACCTTTCACACATGTACGGAAACATGTGTTAGTGTAGCAATGCTACCAGGTGCTATAAGTAGCCTAGCCATAGGTCTCAAGGTATATCGCCATGTTTGTAGATCAAGATAGAAACCTTCATTTATAGAAACATATACATTCTTTTACCTGTACATTCCACTCATCGGTATTTTCTCTTCTAAACACTTCTCGTAGATGTGATTTAGTCTTTTATCCTCTTGCGACGTATCATCCTTGAACTCCTTTGACTTTGCGTTACTATAGTCCAAGTGATAGTTCTTGTGGATAAAATTTGACTTCTCTGATTCGCAGTCCACCTCCAGTACAACCTTCTGATTGGTGTTCTTCAGCTGGGAGGCGGGGATAAGGTTATCCTTCTGTACGTCTGATAGGTTGTTCATGGTCTCCCGGTCTCCTCTGTCCCTGCCCATCTGCCTGTGAATGTGTCTTAGAGCCAGCCCCACCATGCATAGCAGCACCAGAAACGCAACCAGCCCTACAGCCAGGGAAACTGCCGCCCACTGGAAGCCATCTTGGCTCTCTCCGTTGATCCTCTCACCACCGACTGGCAGGGTCACTGCAAAGAACTGACAGCGGGGTCCAGTGAAGCCGGCGGGACAGATACAGGTGGTGGGGGATTTCCCCGGCCCCCCTTCCCCGGTGCAGAGTCCTCCGTTGAGACAGGGGCGCATGGAGCACTCGTCCAGGACGCGGTCACAGTTTCGGCCGGCGTACCCCGGGGGGCAGGCACAGGTGTAGTCGTTGATGCGATCCAGGCAGGTCCCTCCGTTGGTGCAGGGGTTACCGGCACACTCGTTGATGTTGATCTCGCAGCGCTGGCCTGTGAAACCGGAGCGACAGCTACACAGACGCACGCCACCATGGATCAAACACAGACCACCTGGAGAGAGAGACACAGGGGTTTAGGGGTTAGGGTTCAGAGTTCAGGGTCTTACGCATAGGGTTCAGAGGTCAGGGTCTTACGCATAGGGTTCAGAGGTCAGGGTCTTACGCATAGGGTTCAGAGGTCAGGGTCTTACGCATAGGGTTCAGAGGTCAGGGTCTTACGCATAGGGTTCAGAGGTCAGGGTCTTACGCATGGGGGAGAGCACACAGTTTGCCATTATAGGCCCTGTCCGGAAACAACCCCTAGACGCTTGTGGAGGATTTGATAAGTTTAAACAATATTGCAATTGCTCCATCTTGCCCTCTGATAGGCTCGGTGGAATTTTCGCTATTGCTTACACATCTCCAATCGTCACATTGTGAAGTCTCAGTAACCATCACATGGAGCAGAAGAACAAATCATACCATCCCCTTCATCACTAAACCACCATAATGAGCTGGAATGCTTATCCAAAAGGTCGACCTGACCCAAAACACAGGCCAATGTGCTTATCCAAAAGGTCGACCTGACCCAAAACACAGGCCAATGTGCTTATCCAAAAGGTCGACCTGACCCAAAACACAGGCAATGTGCTTATCCAAAAGGTCGACCTGACCAAAACCCTAAACACAGGCCAATGAGCTTATCCAAAAGGTCAACCTGACCCCAATCACAGGCCAATGAGCTTATCCAAAAGGTCGACCTGACCCAAAACACAGGCCAATGTGGATGTGATTGTGATATTTATTTGTCACATTATTTTCCTTTCTACTCAGTAAAGCCAACAGTAAAGCTAACATTAAAGCTAACAGTACAGCTAACAGTACAGCTAACAGTACAGCCAACAGTACAGCCAACAGTAAATCCAATAGTAAAGCTAACAGTACAGCTAACAGTACGGCTAACAGTACAGCTAAAAGTAAAGCCAATAGTAAAGCCAATAGTAAAGCTAACAGTAAAGCTGACAGTAAAGCTAACAGTAAAGCTGACAGTAAAACTAACAGTAAATCCAACAGTAAAGCTAACAGCTAATAGTACAGCTAACATTAGAGCTAACAGTACAGCTAACCGTACAGCTAACCGTACAGCTAAGAGTACAGCTAAGAGTACAGCTAGCCATACAGCTAACATTAAAGCTAACCGTACAGCTAGCCGTACAGCTAACAGTGCAGCTAACAGTACAGCTAACAGTACAGCGATGCATTTTTGGGGTAAATTCGATTTAAAATCAAGTCAATTCAGGAAGTACACTGACATCCCAATTCCAATTGCAATTTTCTTCAATGGTTTTCAATTAGGAAAATATTGAATTGGAATGTACTTTCTGAATTGACTGCAATTAAAATGTAATTGAGCCCAACCCTGCAGTGTTGGGTGACGTTCCTGGAAGTCACCACATGTTTACATCCAGGACAATAGACACACAGTTCCCACAGATTCCTGTTGTTCCATAACACTTCCAGCCTACCGAACCCCAGGGGAATTCAGGGAAGAGAGAGAGAGAGAGTACAGGCGTTCTCCCACACTTTCAACCTGCCTGAGGAATTTAGGGGAAGAGAGGGGAGAAGGAAGGGGGGGAAGAGAGGGAGAGGGGGAAGAGAGGGGAGAAGGAAGGGGGGAAGAGAGG
The DNA here is from genome assembly GCF_023373465.1 of Oncorhynchus keta. Taxonomy (NCBI): domain Eukaryota; kingdom Metazoa; phylum Chordata; class Actinopteri; order Salmoniformes; family Salmonidae; genus Oncorhynchus; species Oncorhynchus keta. The sequence continues at coordinate 42,268,710 of NC_068428.1, forward strand.
GGAGAGGGGGAAGAGAGGGGAGAAGGAAGGGGGGAAGAGAGAGGAGAGGGGGAAGAGGGGGAAGAGATGGGAGAAGGGAGGGGAGATCGAAGGGGGTAAGAGAGGGAGGGGGGAGAAGAGAGAAGAGAGGGGGAGAAGAGGGGGAAGAAGAGAGGGGAGAAGGAAGGGGGAAGAGAGAGGGGGAAGAGGGGGAGAGAAGAGAGGAGAGGGGGAAAGAGGGGGGAAGAGAGAGGAGAGGGGGAAGAGAGAGGAGAGGGGGAAGAGAGAGGAGAGGGGGGGAGAGAGAGGAGAGGGGGAAGAGGGGGGAAGAGAGGGGAGAAGGGGAGGAAGAGAGAGGAGAGGGGGGAAGAGGGGGGAAGAGAGGGGGGAAGAGAGGGGGAAGAGAAGAGAGAGGAAGAGGGGAGAAGAGAGAGGAGAGGGGGAAGAGAGATGAGAGGGGAGAAGAGGGGGGAAGAGAGGGGAGAAGGGGAGGAAGAGAGAGGAGAGGGGGGAAGAGGGGTGAAGAGAGAGGAGAGGGGGAAGAGAGAGGGGAAAGAGAGGGGGGGAGAAGAGGGGGAAGAGAGGGGAGAAGGGGAGGAAGAAAGAGGAGAGGGGGAAGAAAGAGAGAGGGGGGGGAGAAGAGAGGGGGAGAGGGGGGGAAGAAGGGGAAGAGAGAGGAGAGGGGGAAGAAAGAGGAGAGGGGGGAAGAGAGGAGAGAAAGAGGAGGGGGAAGAGGAGGGGGGGAGAGGAGGAAGGGAGCAGAGGGGGGAGCAGAGAACCGGACTTGAGGGGGGTAAAGTAGAGGGGGAAGTGAGTGTAGTCTACCGTTGGCGCAGGGAAGGGACGTGCACTTGTCCACTCTTTTCTCACAATTGAGTCCTGTGTATCCGGGAGGACACTCGCAGGTGTAGCTGCGACCATTGTCCTTCTGATGGCACTGTCCGCTGTGGAAGCAAGGGGAGTCTGCACACGTCAGCAGGCTGTGTTCACAGTGGGAACCCTCGAAACCTTGCGGACACGAACACCTGTAGCCAACATCCAGGTTCTGGTGGAGGAGAGAGAGAGAGAAAGAGAAGGAAATTATTTCAGATCTAACAGAGACCGTTGGGAGTGTCGATATGGAGCCTTCCCAGTAAAGGGAGGAAGAAGGGGATGCAGTATTTATTAGCAACATTCAAATAGAGCCAGCGAGAGTTGTTGGTCAGAGGGTCCTACTTTCTCCAACCAATAGCTCATACTTTTTCTTGCTCATACATTCTGACCAGACTGGTCCCTACTAGTCTGGTATCTAGTGACTCCTGAGATCCACTGCTACAACTCTTATAACCTGTCCATCTTGCTACTACTACTGCTACTGCTACTACTGCTACTGCTACTACTACTACTGGAACTACTACTACTACTACTACTACAGGAACTACTACTACTACTGGAACTACTACTACTACTACTGGAACTGCTACTACTACTGGAACTACTACTACTACTGCAACTACTACTACTACTACTGGAACTACTACTACTACTACTGCTACTACTACTACTGGAACTACTACTACTACTACTACTGCTACTACTACTGCAGGAACTACTACTACTACCGGAACTACGACTACTACTGGAACTACTACTACTACTACCACTGCTACTACTACCACTGCTACTACTACTACTACTGCTACTACTACTACTACTGCTACTGCTACTACTACTACTACTGCTACTACTACTACTACTACTACTATTACTGCTGCTGTTGCTGCTGCTGCTGCTACTAATAGTACCGCTGCTACTGCTACTCTTGCTACTACTACTGCTACTGTTGCTGCTGCTACTAATACTACTGCTACTGCTACTAATACTACTACTGCTATTATTGCTACTACTACTGCTGCTACTACTGCTACTGCTACTAGTACTATTAACTGACCGTGTGGAGTCCTCCGTTCCTACAGGGGATGTTACTTATAACCTGTCTCTCTACAGATGTAGGATCTTAATTTGAACACTCTTTTGTTGCTGAGAATTGTCCTTCACAGTAGGAAATGCAATGTTGATGTGTATTTTGTTTCAGGAGAGTCGAAGGTCGAGAGCCATGCATCCCCTGAAACAAGCCTCACTGCATGCTTAACCCGGAAGCCAGTCGCACCAATGTGTCTGAGGAAACACCGTCCAGCTGGAGACCGTAGTCAGCTTGCAGGTGCCCCGGGCCGCCACAAGAGGTCGCTAGAGCGCGATGGGACAAGGAAATTACATCCGGCCAAACCATTGAGTGTTTCAAAAAGGCTTCCGAAGTTCCAATTTGAAATGTCATGCTTGATTTGCCCAAACAAAAAATGTATCAATCTCTACCAAAAATGTCCACTATTCATAATCCACATAATAATGAACAGTTCCTGTTGCTGCAGGATTATTTTCCTGCTGTAGAAAACTGGCTCAAATTAAGATCCAATATCTGTAGCTACTACTACTACTACTACTGTTCCTTCTAACATGGTGATCCAGCGACTCCTGAGGGGCTCACTCACTACTCACCGTGCAGACTCCTCCGTACCTGCAGGGGTTGCTGTCACATTCCTGCAGCTCCAGCTCACAGTTTAACCCAGTGAACCCAGGGGGACAGGTACAGGTGAAGCTGCCCTGGCCTGTGTTCATACAGGTCGCCCCGTTCACACATGGCCGGTGGTGCGTGCAGAAGTTCAAGTCTGGAAGGGAGCAACAGAGGGGTCAAAGGTCAAATAAAGGAAAAATGTAGGCTAATATATCAGGTCAAGGACAACTACTAAAAAATATAAATCATAGTTTACAGACTCTGAGACACAATAGCCCGTATTAAGTTGAATGTGTTGACAGCTGGAGAAATGGTTTGAGCTGCTCTGAGAATTCTAAAAGGATGACAGCCAACATTCTAATATTCCAGAACACTGCTGTGTGTACGTGGACACATTCCGTACTCCGATAGACCCTTCAGTCAAATAGATGTGTCAACTAACATCCTTTCGACTCATTACAAAAAAAAAGGAGTGTAAAAGAAAATCCTCGTAAGATCATAAGTGAGAGGGCCATCTTTATTTTTTGGTGATTATTTTTAGCGCCAGTATTTTAATTATATATATTTTTAAATAGCAGATATTTTCTTATATGTTACAGTCAGATTGCCCCTCTGATGATGAAGATGTGTTCTTACCCTGGTCACAGAAGAGCCCTCCCCAGCCCTCCTTACAGTTACACTGCCAAGGCTGTTGGCAGGTGCCGTGTTTACACGCTGGGTACTTCTTACACTCATCACAGAACAGACCCTGCCAACCTTCTCTGCACCTGGAGACACAGGAAGAGGAATTCAGGCAAAACGTTTCTTCATCAATACCACACCTTTATCAAAACATCATTGATTTACTAACTGTGTGAGGAATTGACTTGATTGGTTGAGTGATTAAGAATAGCTACAACCAACCATGATGTAAAATGTATTGCAGGCAACCGGACTAATAGTTTTATAACTACATGGAGCCAACTTATCCCTGAACGCAGAAAACCCCTGTATAAAAATATCCAGATAGAGTCAATTCTTACTTCTTTTTGTTTTTGTTTCATTCTTTTTTCTCTCGAATGCAGAGACCATCATTTAATGACCACATAATTACTATACTATATCCACAAACTGAAAAACTGTGCCACTGTTGTCACAAAGACTTCCTGTAAACAACACATCTATTTCAAATGGCTCTCTCTTTTCTCATGTTCCCAACAACAGGGATGTGTTGCTACTTTGGCAGATGGGGATAGAGGGAGATAGAGAGAATTGTGTCTGGAAGGGAGAGAAATAGGATTACAGAAAGTGAGTGAGAGGAAAGAGAAAGACTGTTTTAGAGTTATAGAGAAAGAGGGGTAGAAAATGAGAGAAAGAAAGAAATAGAGAGAGAGAGAGACGGTAGATTACATCCCACTGGTGACATCACATGGAATATTAGAATGGCTTGGAGAAATATCAACACACACACACACACGCACACACACACTTTCCGGTGTCCTTACACATTTTTCATAATTACAGTATTACTTACACACACTCGCCAGGACTGGAGCAGTTTCCATTCCCTTCACTGCATCCCACCAGGCAGATGGCTGTAACACACAGAGATCAGCAGATATCCAGGGGTTAGTTATAGTGTAGGTTATAGGGGTTAGTTATAGTGTAGGTTATAGGGGTTAGTTATATGGTAGGTTATAGGGGTTAGTTATAGGGTAGGTTATAGGGGTTAGTTATAGTGTAGGTTATAGGGGTTAGTTATAGTGTAGGTTATAGGGGTTAGTTATAGTGTAGGTTATAGGGGTTAGTTATAGGGTAGGTTATAGGGGTTAGTTATAGGGTAGGTTATAGGGGTTAGTTATAGGGTGGGTTATAGGGGTTATTATAGGGTGGGTTATTTATTATAGTGTAGGTTATAGGGGTTAGTTATAGTGTAGGTTATAGGGGTTAGTTATAGTGTAGGTTATAGGGGTTAGTTATATGGTAGGTTATAGGGGTTAGTTATAGGGTTAGTTATATGGTAGGTTATAGGGGTTAGTTATAGGGTAGGTTATAGGGGTTAGTTATAGTGTAGGTTATAGGGGTTAGTTATAGTGTAGGTTATAGGGGTTAGTTACAGGGTAGGTTATAGGGTTAGTTATAGGGTTAGGTTATAGGGGGTTAGTTATAGTGTAGGTTATAGGGGTTAGTTATAGTGTAGGTTATAGGGGTTAGTTATAGTGTAGGTTATAGGGGTTAGTTATAGTGTAGGTTATAGGGGTTAGTTATAGGGTAGGTTATAGGGGTTAGTTATAGTGTAGGTTATAGGGGTTAGTTATAGGGTAGGTTATAGGGGTTAGTTATAGGGTAGGTTATAGGGGTTAGTTATAGGGTGGGTTATAGGGGTTAGTTATAGTGTAGGTTATAGGGGTTAGTTATAGTGTAGGTTATAGGGGTTAGTTATAGTGTAGGTTATAGGGGTTAGTTATAGGGTAGGTTATAGGGGTTAGTTATAGTGTAGGTTATAGGGGTTAGTTATAGTGTAGGTTATAGGGGTTAGTTATAGGGTAGGTTATAGGGGTTAGTTATAGTGTAGGTTATAGGGGTTAGTTATAGTGTAGGTTATAGGGGTTAGTTAGAGTGTAGGTTATAGGGGTTAGTTATAGGGTAGGTTATAGGGGTTAGTTATAGGGTAGGTTATAATGGTTAATTATAGTGTAGGTTATAGGGGTTAGATATAGTGTAGGTTATAGGGGTTAGTTATAGGGTAGGTTATAGGGGTTAGTTATAGTGGAGGTTATATGGGTTAGTTATAGTGTAGGGGTTAATTATAGTGTAGGTTATAGGGGTTAGTTATAGGGTAGGTTATAGTTGTTAGTTATAGTGTAGGGGTTAGTTATAGTTTAGGTTATAGGGGTTAGAGACAGACAGAGAGAGAGGGCGAGAGAGAGAGAGAGAGAGAGATAGAGAGAGAGAGACAGAGAGAGAGGGAGACAGAGAGTGAGAGACAGAGTGAGAGACAGAGAGTGAGAGACAGAGAGTGAGAGACAGAGTGAGAGACAGAGTGAGAGACAGAGAGAAAAAGAGAGACAGAGAGAAAAAGAGAGACAGAGAGAAAAAGAGAGACAGAGATAGATCTTTCTATACTACGACGATAGTTGGGTACGTAACGTGATCGAAGCCCCTGATCAGGATTTGTTTCCACAGTCAGAATAGAACTACACCTGCCAGAAGTCATGAAGATGACAGATCCCTTTGTCAAACTGCCGTTACCAACTGACTCTGACACATGATGAACAACAACACATGGTAACAATGGTGTTTTTAAACAATGTTTTCGCTGTAATCTTTGAGTAATTTGTTTTGGTGAAAGAGGCACAACACATCATCCTCTTGACTAGTAATGAGTATGAGTCCTACTGCCAATTGGCTGTTCTCCTTTTGTAGTAAGAGTTCTTTCAATTCTGGTCCAAAACACGGAGAGAACAGATTTGCTGTTGTTGTTTTTGTGGTCGTAGTGAAACTAACACTGTGTTTAGGCATATTGTGGGTTTTAGATAAACTACTGTGCTTGTCCACATGCTCAGTGCAGTCGGCCTTCTCTAACAGAAACAACCATCTCTTTTTACCCTGTAGGACCTAAACACAGAAATACAACTTCCTACTAATATAACAAGCTGAATTCTCACATGCTGTAGCTCTCAGATATGACCTCCTCAACCAATGTTGCATGGCAACAATGTTCTCATATTCACACTGCTGTCTGTCTCTCTCTCTCTCTCTCTGTGTGTCTCTCTCTCTCTGTGTCTCTCTCTCTGTGTCTCTCTCTCTCTGTGTCTCTCTCTCTCTGTGTCTCTCTCTCTCTCTGTGTCTCTCTCTCTCTCTGTGTCTCTCTCTCTCTCTGTGTCTCTCTCTCTCTCTGTGTCTCTCTCTCTCTCTCTCTCTGTGTCTCTCTCTCTCTGTGTCTCTCTCTCTCTGTGTCTCTCTCTCTCTGTGTCTCTCTCTCTCTGTGTCTCTCTCTCTCTCTGTCTCTCTGTCTCTCTCTGTCTCTCTCTCTCTCTCTGTGTCTCTCTCTCTCTGTGTCTCTCTCTCTCTCTCTGTGTCTCTCTCTCTGTGTCTCTCTCTCTCTGTGTCTCTCTCTCTCTCTCTGTGTCTGTCTCTCTGTGTCTCTCTCTGTGTCTCTCTCTGTGTCTCTCTCTGTGTGTCTCTCTCTCTGTGTCTCTCTCTCTCCGTGTCTCTCTCTCTCTGTGTCTCTCTCTCTGTGTCTCTCTCTCTGTGTCTCTCTCTCTGTGTCTCTCTCTCTGTGTCTCCCTCTCTGTGTCTCTCTCGCCAGCCCCAAATGCATCAGGACAAGATTTCAACAAAAAACCTGATATAAACTGTGGCATCATCTCGCTGCTGCCACCAACGAGGCGATTTTGAGGAGAAACAATCAAAGCAAGCTTGAACCAGTGACCCTACAGTTGGTAAGTCAACTCCCTCATCTCTCAGAACCTCTTAGCAGAGGTCACAAACTACCTATATACAAGGAAGCTACAGCTACTCCTCTCACTCGCTCACTGAAAACCCATGTACCACGACTACATGTACCACGACTACATGTACCACGACTACATGTACCACGACCACATGTACCACGACTACATGTTACAAGACTACATGTACCATGACTACATGTACCACGACTACATGTACCACGACTACATGTACCATGACTACATGTACCACAACTACATGTACCACAACTACATGTACCACGACTACATGTACCATGACTACATGTTACAAGACTACATGTACCACGACTACATGTACCACGACTACATGTACATGTACCACGACTACATGTACCACGACTACATGTACCACGACTACATGTTACAAGACTACATGTACCAAGACTACATGTACCACGACTACATGTACCAAGACTACATGTACCACAACTACATGTACTACGACTACATGTACCATGACTACATGTACCACGACTACATGTACCACGACTACATGTACCAGCACCACAAGCTCTAAAAACGTGTTGAAGAAACAGAGCAGCCAAAGTGCATCAAAAACAACAAGTCTACAAACAAGTCCACAAACAAGTCTACAAACAAGTCCACAAACAAGTCTACAAACAAGTCTACAAACAAGTCCACAAACAAGTCTACAAACAAGTCCACAAACAAGTCTACAAACAAGTCCACAAACAAGTCTACAAACAAGTCCACAAACAAGTCTACAAACAAGTCTACAAACAAGTATACAAACAAGTCCACAAACAAGTCTACAAACAAGTCCACAAACAAGTCTACAAACAAGTCTACAAACAAGTCCACAAACAAGTCTACAAACAAGTCTACAAACAAGTCTACAAACAAGTCCACAAACAAGTCCACAAACAAGTCTACAAACAAGTCCACAAACAAGTCCAAACAAGTCTACAAACAAGTCCAAACAAGTCTACAAACAAGTCCAAGTCTACAAACAAGTCTACAAACAAGTCCACAAACAAGTCTACAAACAAGTCTACAAACAAGTCTACAAACAAGTCCACAAACAAGTCTACAAACAAGTCCACAAACAAGTCTACAAACAAGTCTACAAACAAGTCCACAAACAAGTCTACAAACAAGTCCACAAACAAGTCTACAAACAAGTCTACAAACAAGTCTACAAACAAGTCCACAAACAAGTCTACAAACAAGTCTACAAACAAGTCCACAAACAAGTCTACAAACAAGT